>NC_043972.1:48878142-49048142 GCF_902148855.1 Sphaeramia orbicularis
TATGAAATATCTTTACATATATAGAAATAGCAACAACAATAACAAAAGTATATTTTCTACCTTTTTGTCCTCGTCACTTCTGAGCTACGCTACATGATGTTTGTGTTGATCCTGGCGTCATGTGCATCATAATAATTGTCCGTATGAAACACAACAGTGGAACCTTTGTTTAGAGGCAGCAAAATTATGGAAACAAAGCTTGGATTCAGGAAAATTTCAAATAAATAATTCTTTTAATTGATTCAAGTCAATTAATTGATTAATAGTTTCAGATTTAGGTGGTATTTTACATCATGATGTATTTAGAATCACAGTCATCTAACATCATCAAGACACAGCATTAAAGATAAAACTATTTTCACCATGGATAATTATGTTTTCCATTAATTACCTACGCTGCTGTGGCCCACCACAGTCTTAATTTATCTGCCACAGTCTTAATCATGACCCAAAAAGATCTGCACATTTCTTAAAGTAGTACAGAATGTTTTGTTTGTTTTATTTGTGTGTGTTTTCTGTTGTTGCTTCAGTAGATGAGTGCAGATTCAGTCATCAGCCACCAACAGACAAACACATCAGAGGCGAGACATGACCCGCAAACTAAAGTGGAATAAAGTGGACACTTCTAGTTCTGACAGACTCTTAAATGCATTAAAGTCTGTTTATATTGATTCTTTAAAAGGTCCCAATTATAATGCTAATGCTAAAAAAAGAACCCATGACTCAGTGCTCTCTGTAAAATAAGGTAATTGCACTGGTAATTCTGCTCTATTAATGCACTTTTAAATGTGGATTAGTGGAGAAGAAATGTTTGGACAGTGCTGCTATTTACTTATTTAACGAAAATCTTTCTGATTTCTCTAGATCAGATGATAAATAACGGATGGACAATATAAGTTTATTATATCAGTTCAGTTCATCAACTTTTTGCTTTTAATCAGTATGAAACATTAAGGAACCCTTTCTTTGTTTGTTTGTTGTTAGATATTAAATATGCTTCTTCAGCTATTACCTTCCAGTGGTGTTTTATTTAATTTTATTTTCATTACAAATACTGCTTTTGTTATGAGTTGTTGATATTGTACATGTATAATGGATAGATTCAACAAAGAAAATTTACTAATTTACAAAAAAATAATTTAAAAAAACAAAAAAACCACAATTTGATTAGAATTATTTTCTCTCTAGCAAGACATTTAACATGAACAGATAATGAAAAGTAATTGAGGGGAGTTATGTTTTCAATATAATAGTCTGAGTGAGATGTTTTATGGAGCACTTTGTTCCAAGGCTGTAAATGAAATGTTGCACAAATGTCATTATCATGAGTCTCTGGTGGTTTTACAGGAAGTGAAGTGTGAGAGGCTCTTCTAACGGTATCTCTTAGTATGAGTGTCTACAACCTTCCGTCGTTAAAAGCGGAAGAATGATCCTGCAGTGTGTTTAGTGTATTCCATGGCTGTGTGTGCAGTCTGTCAGTTACATGCTGTCAGACTGGCCTGGACTTTATATTTGTCTTCTTGCAGTGTTACCTCAGAGATCTGACGAAGAGCTTTCCTCTTTCTCACATGCCAAACTCCATAAAATGTTGCTAGGCAACCTGCAGTGTGAGATGACTGTGTGTGTGTGATATAGAAGCAGTGTACCTTCTTCAGCACAGTCATGGTTTTTCTTCCAAGCAGTGGCACTTTCACTTTCAGCAGCCTCACACTGACAAGAAGCAGAATTTTACAGTTCGTTGTACAACAGGAAACAATGGTGTGTGTGTGTGTGTGTGTGTGTGTGTGTGTGTGTGTGTATAGTGTGGTTGTGGAGTAGTGTGTACATGTGTGAACCTCAGATGATAAGTGTATCATGTTTTTCAGTGGTAGGAAGTTACATTCTTTTTTAAAGTCTGCTGTTAGACCACTAAGGTAAGGTGAGAGCTATAAACCGATTATGGCAGTTTCACAAGAAGGGGGTCTTTCGAGTGTATGTTACATTTCCATGGCAACAGCACCAACAGTACTGACAAAAGTGCTTGAAGCTAAAATGCATCGATGTTTGGAATTAGCAGTCTAGAGAGGATGGAGGACTGTGGGCCAGGGCACTGTGGGCCGGGGGACTGTGGGTCGGGGGACTATGGGCTGGGAGGGAGCTTCGGGCCAGAGGGCTGTGGGTCAGGGTCCCCTCATTGCAGCAGCGTCACTGTTTCCCTGTAAAGCAAAGACGACATGAAACATGCCCTCACTCAGAGTCAATGAAGCAGAGAAGGAAAAGAAGAGGAAAGGAATAGGAGTAGAAGTGGGAAAGCTCCTCGGGAGACAAATCCGTCGTCTGTTTGAGTCTTGATGTTAATCCATAGTGAAGGGACGTCATGTCTGTCTGCCTACTCTCTCTTCTGTTTCAGGACCATGTTGTGCCCCCCCCACAGCTCACCTTACTGCTTCCTCTTATCCTGCTTTTACCTCTTAGCCATCTTGCTTTTTCACTTGATCTGTTTTTCAACTTTTTCTTTTTTGCTCATTCACACATTTGACCCACCCCCTTGATCATCCATCAGTGCCTCTTTCAGATGTGTCACTGTGCTGTGCTTTCCACTTACTAAAGTGTAACTCAATAATATATATATTTAAATATGATAATGGTAAGTCAAGGCTATGTGTATGAGTAGCCTCCATGGTCAGAGCACAGCTTCTGGGACAAGACAAAAAAATTAATACCTGACACTGCAGACTGTACAGAAATCTAATTCTAAAGCCCAAGATAAATCAGATGTTTCCAGCTGTGTTTGTAATCCAAATACTCATTCACACAGATGTCCTCTGTTAGATTAAAGGGTGTATTTCAATGTTATCCTTTAGACATGAATGTTTCTACATAATCATAACAGGTCACGCAGATATCTTGATAATCTTCTGCCTCACAATAAAAACATTTGTAGTAGTTGAGTCGTTGAAATCCTAAAAATACGGAATATTTTTTCAAACAATGCGATGTAATGGTATTGTTATCATAATCGTAGACAGTAATAATCCCTGTTCATCATCACTTCTGTCTCAGAGTCTCTATGTCATCACTCTACTTAAATATACCTATTTGCTTTTGTTCAGTGTGTTTCATGGTGTTACAGTTTAAACAGGGAGTATAAAATTCCAACCAATGACGGTGCAGGATGTGAACACCAAGGACCTATAAAAACGTAGACTCTGGCTCTGCTCTTTGTGCTACATTTACTGCATATGTGGTTAAGATAAGACTCAGGTTTATTAATACAGACCTGTGGGGCTCAGCACACACGAGGAACCTTCAGCTGCAACTTACTCTAGAGTTGCAGCGATCGATTATTTAGTTTGAGTAAATCATTATTTGAATAGGTAAAAAAAATAAATTAAATTAAATAGTACAAATGTGAAACAGACATGTCTGAAACTGAAAAAAAATGTGTCCTTTATTTCAGAACGAGCTGAAACAACAACTACAAAAGTATAAAAGTCAAAGGATATAGAAAAAAAAATCTATATAGAAATAACAGTATAAAAGTATACATAAAAATATCTATAGCTAAAAGCATAAAACAAGTCAAATGATGTCTACAAACAATATGTGCACTGCAGTCTTCAGCATATTTGGATTCAACTTATTAACAACTTAAGAAGGCACTAACAAACAACTGAAAAAAACAAAGACAAGTATTTGTAATGTCTGTGTGAAAGATTAAAACTTTAAAGGAGTAAGTGATGGTTCCAATGTAGAAGAGTGAACATATAGACATTTTCTGCCTTTTTGTCCTCGTCTCTTCTGAGCTATGCTCCTTGTTGTTTGTGTTGATCTTGGCATCATGTGCGTCACACTAAGCGTCCGTGTGAAACACAACAGTGGAACCAATGTTCAGTGGCAGCGAAATTAAGGAAACAAAGCTTTGATTCAGGAAAATTGTAATTAAATAATTTTTTTGAATTGATTTGAATTGATTCATTTCAGCTCTGATTTACTCTTTGTTGAAGGTGTGTGTGTATTTATTGGTGGTTCAGAGTGTAAGCGCTGTCAGAAATTGACCTTATTCTAATTTAAAGTGATGTGTTTGAATGAAGTCCTACTTCCTTAGGCAGCTGTGGTTCAGTTGGTAGGGCGGGTCATCCAGTGACCAAAGGTTCGACGGTTCGAATCCTGGCTCCAACTGTCCGTGTGTTGAAGTGTCCTTGGGCAAGACACTGAACCCTAAATTGTAGAAAATGCGCTATATAAGTTCAGTCCATTTACCATTTACTTGTTCAAAACAAAAGAGTGACATAGATTCACCGTCTGTCAGAACATCACTCACAGTCATTTGGGTTCTGAAACTATGGCCAAATCAGATCATAACAGGATATAAAACTCATCTGAAATACTGCATGATCGGTCTGGTAGGTATTCGGAACAGTAGTTAAGGTGTTCTTACACTAATTGTTAAGGCTATGATGTTCACTAATGGATCAGTCCATGGTCTGAAGAACAGCCCATGGGTTTGTTGTGTCAGATCTACAGCTGAGGTGAAATGCAGTCACACCTGACATGTAGAATCTCTCCAACAGCTCAGAGTGCGATCCATTATGGCAGAACAAATGTACAGTAATGTCTGTGCTGCCAAAGCATGACTGCAGCCTCCGAGGACACTGTGAATGTTGACAGCTCAGTGCCAGGCCTGTGCTCTCACAGTGACAACAGGCAGCCACAGCCACCCTGCCGTCATCCCACAGCTTCTGCTGCACCGATCACCACCAATTCCAACCACTGAAACTGAAACTGACCTGACGTTTGTACTCATGTTTCCCTCCCAGCCATGGAATTTCACGAGAACCTGCACGACTTGGCTGTGAAAGAGGGGTTAAAGGGCAGGAAGTTGCACAAGGCTGTGGAGAGCTTCACATGGAACATCACCATCCTGAAGGTGAGGTGTGTGTGTGTGTTGGGGGGGGGGCTCTGCTCTGTCGTACTGCTGTTAGAGTTGCATACAGACGCCAAATTGCACAGTGTAATTTGAACTGTGTTCCTGTTCATATGCTGCTGCAGATTCACAGATGATCACAGGGGTCAGAGGTCATTTCCATCAGGAGGATTCTGACAGACATTTCCACACGCTGCTGTCGGCATCACGCCTCTATTAGACAACCCTGTCTCTGAAATATGGATATGATTTATAGCATGTAGAATATTACAGACCTACATTTGTAATGTAACAGAATCAAATCCAGTCAAATAAAGATTTATAAAAGAATCTGTCCACAAAATAAAAAAAGGGACTGAAAAAGCAGATGCTAGGGTGTAGAGTATGGTACCAGCAGTTTGGAAATGATGAAAATGTTTGGTCCAAAAGTCTTCAGTTTCATGTCACAGATGAAACAGGAAGAAGGAAACTAAACTGAAACTGAATCTGAATCCTCTTTTTCTTATAAATCACAAACTGATCCGTGATCAAAACAGTTGTAGATAAAATGAATAGTTTTAATAGTGTATTGGATTTCATGCATTATTTGATTATAGCTTTATCAGCTACAATAAAGTGATGTTTTTTTCTCATAATACAGTGAAACTCATGAATAAAAGTCAAAGTAATTGAAACCAAACTCACAGATGAAATAAAAAGAGGAAGTAGTGAAAAGTTGGAAACAGCAGCAGAGACACTAAAGATCTGAGTGTGTTTATCCTCAGGGTCAGGCTGATCTACTGAAACGAGCTAAGAGTGAAGTCCAGGAGAACCTGAAGCAGATCCACTACGCCGCACTCACCTGTAACCTGAGTAAAGGCGGTCCGGTGGGCGGTTCCTCCAGTTCCACCGACTCCAGGAGCAGACGCAGCCTTGAGGCCATTCCTGAGAAGGCCATAGCGGAGGAGCTCAGCGACGACGACAACTGAACACCATGGTCCTGGTCTGGACCATGGATCAGGACCTGCAGCCACGGTCCTGGTCTGGGCCTCTACAGCCACGCTCCTGGTCTGGACCTCCACACACACGGTCCTGGTCTGGACCTCTGCAGCCACAGCCCTGATCCGCCCCAGCACCCGCTGCCCCCCACCTCCACTTCCACCACCACCTCAGAACCACAGTTCTGCCATCTCAGTGGGTCCAAGTCCACCCTTTTCATTCCACATTCACACACAGGTCTCCATGGAAACAAACCCTGCTCAACATGTGATCACACCCCTCTGACACTCATGCTTGAGCCAAGTAAAGTTTTGAATAAATGTGCCCAAGTTGGACTCTGTACTTTATACAGACACACTGATAGTATAACACCATGAAAGATGATGCATTATCAGGTGTACATGTACGCACAGGTGACAAATGGAAGGAAGAGACAGATGGGATGATCGTACCCTCATCCATAGGACACAAGGACACATGCAGTAATTAGATGAAAGACACGTGACAGTGTTCACGTACTGGAAACCAAACCTCAGCCCTTAGACACTGTCTATACACTGACTGTCACTGGTACACCTCTGCATTTATATCCTCACAAAATTAAATATACATGATACTTTTCTTTTTAAAAATATTCACCATATAAACCAACAAAGACCAACAGTACAGTGAAGCAGGCATTTTCATGTGAATTTAAGTTAAAAAGAATAGCTTAATAAAGCATCAGTAGTTGACAGTGACCAGACAAACATTTGGTTTATTACAACACACTGGTTGCATTTTGATGAGCAAAGACACTGCAATTTTCTGGATCTTTCATAACACAGGATGCACCCAAAATTCTGCATCCTGTGTTTTGACATTTTTGGCCTGTGGCTGATTCTGATCAAGGGTTATTTTCAGTTAATTTATTCTGTTTGCATTATTTTTTTTCTTTCTTTCTTTTTTCTTTCTTTCTTTTTTTTTCTTTCAGGCCCTAAACAACAAATTAAGTCAGAAATGTATGTAATAACCATGAATGTAACAACACACACACACCCTGCCCTCAGTAAAATGTCGGTTGATGAATCTGAGAAAAAATAAACCTCAGTTAATCATAGTAGTTCAATATCTGTTGTCCAGTCAGAATAAAATATAGATTAAGGTCAAGTTTATTTATATAGTACATTTAAAACAACGCAAAGTGCCCAGAGTATAAATCTGCAGATACCAATGCAAGATGTGCTAAAACATACAGGGGAAATAGAAGTACATTCCAGTCATTCACATAGTGGTGCATAGTTGACACTATTCAAACCTTTTGTAACTGTTTTGGAATTAAAATTGGGAATATATATGTAAGGTCAGATCAGTAAAATTCTATTTTATGGAGGGATGTGATTTGGTGTCAAACACCTCCCAAAGATCCTGGATGCTAGTTTTCCTTCCATTATCACCCGTCTGTACATGAATCCCATCTCAGCACACGTTGGACTTGGTGTGTTCTCATTGGTCCATTTAGAACCACACACATCGCCTTCATTCCCGGGTGAACTGGGAGTCGACGGCAGCTACTGGACCATTTATGACCAGGATGCTCAGAGACAGAGCAGGACTGATGGACTGAGCAGAGCTGGAGGAGTTTCCCAAAAGCACAATTTTTCCATAGGACTCTGAGAGATGAGAGATCGGAGCCATGAATGTACCAGGGAACGAGGAGAAAGACGAGGATAATGAAGAAGAAAACTCCATGAGAGTAAAGAGCTGTTTACAAAACTGAACTGTACATGTTCCTGTCTGCCAAAATACTATACTATAATATGTGTATATATATGGAGTTTCCTGTTACTTTTTTTCTGCAGAGTGCATCATTTTATTATTGTAAACTTGGAAATAAGATTTATTTTATAAAGATATGTCTGTGGAATAACTAAACATATTTGCCTGTAGCGATCTGATGACGGGGATTCTTTTCTAGACAGAAGGACAGATACAAGAATGTATTCACACAGTCAAAGGCCCAATCCCAATTCACCCTTGGTCCCTCCCACTTGCCCCTACCCCTCCATTTTGCACATGAAGGGGTAGGGGTGTCCCGATTCTCAATGACTCAGAGGGGAAGGGCGAAGGGGGAGGGCAGTTTGGCCCTCGAAACGGAGATTTTTCAGGACAACATTACGAACAGAGGGTTTGGAGAAATCTCCCATAATTCTGTTTGAATCATCAGCAAGATGGAGGTAAACACTGCAAAAAAGTGCAGCAGTGTGATGAAATGATGAAATGTACGAATTTTCTTCGTAAACAACTTAATCATTTGATTGACCGTTTAGTGCTATTTCATTGCGTTATAGATCACATTTCTGCGGTTTATAGTTGATAGCCACAAAAAGATACCCAAAGCCCATGGAACAGACGGTTACAGCTACTGACGGGATGGTGAACTCTTTCGGAAACAAAGTTGTCGTATCTGTTTATAGCGTCATCGATGACTGCTGATAACCTAACAGGTCTCGAAGGGTTGTCCCATTTCATAGGGGAATATTTCAACCCCAACCCCTTGAAACTTCATTTCAAGGGGTAGTGGTAAGGGGGAGGGGCCAAGGGTTGAATTGGAATTGGGCCAAAGTCTCACAAATCACAACCAGCAGCTGCATGAACCACCACCGGACATTCACCTGCAGATAATACTGAGCTGTGTGTGCATCACAGTCTTTAATCTGATGATACTGTATGTTACTGCCACATTAAAACAGCTGGTCCAGTTCACAGAATCATCCTCATCCTCATCCCACTTAAACTGTTTCTACCAAAACTCATTCCACTGTCCCTTTAGATGACACCTCAGCTCCAGTAGAATTTAACTTTCAAAGACCCAAAGCAAACAAAACCATCTACTGATGTAAACTGTTTGATACCTGTTGACCCGCTAATCCTATCAATACATGTAAATAATTGGTGTAAAATGCAGTTTGTCATCTTTTCATGGCCATCAGATATGACCCATTTGGACGTTCAGAGGCTCCGTAGTGAACGTGGAAACGCCGTCATCTTCTACAACATTGATTCAACAGTAAAACCCATGGAGTTGGCTCAATGACAGTGGATGTACACACTGGGTTTATGTTCAGTTAAAGATATCTTTGCTGAAAAAAGGGCACTTTTTCTTCAGTTTTCTGTTTTTGATACAATAACCTTTGAATTTATGCTGAGCTTTTATGAACATTACAGGTAAATAAAATATAGGGAAATACATGAAAAATACAGAGGATAATATTATAATAAATGGTGATTAATCACTTGGGAAAGGTTAGATGGTAAAGAAAAACTCATCTGGATGAAGCCACAGAGATAGTTGCAGGTCTTTAAAGTTGTATTATGTGGTAATCTGACATCTAACAAACATCGAGCATTTATATAGTTTTATGGGTTTAGGTTCAGTTAATGATATATTTTACTGAAAAGGGAAGTTTTTCTTCAGTTTTCTCTTTTTCTGATGAAATAACCGTTGAGTTTGAATGAACATCCACTTCATCTCGTGGGATGACTTTGTGAAATCCAAAAGTTACACTGAAGATAAGAATCAAGTGTCAAAATCATTTTAGTTCAGGTTCCACATTCAGACCTATTTGATCTTAAGTGGGTCAGACCAGTAAAATACTATCAGAATATACTAGAAATAACAACAACTCCAAATTTGTCATTGTTTTAGTATAAAAAAGTACAATTACATGGAAATGTTTACATTTAGAAGCTATCCTTTCCACAAAAAATGTGAATAATCTAAACAAATATGAACAACCTGAAATGACTTAAGAGAAGTAAGTGTAATTTGACCAATGTTCTGCCTGTTATTAAATGGGTTGTGTATTTGTAGATCCACTTTGATCTCTTAGTTGTAATTTACATGTCAATGATAAACTGAGGAATAATGTTGAAATTGCACTTAGATTTCTTAAGACATTTAAGGTTGTTCATGTCATTCACATTTTTAATGAAACTGTAGACATATACTATGGAAGTAAATCTGTCTCATCAGATTTTGAATTATAAAAGCCATTGAATTTGTTGCACTGAATTTTTTTGCGCTGAAATTAAGTATCTGAATTTTTTTTTGCACTGAAATTAAGTATCTGAATTTTGTGTCTCTTAATTTAACTATGTTCATAAATTTAGAATAAAAAACTTCAGATGGAAAAAATTCAAAAGCAAAAAATTCAGATGTAAAAAAATTCAGATGTAAAAAAATTTAGATGCAAAAAAATCAGATGCAAAAAATTCAGGTGCAAAAAATTCAGATCACACATCTGTGCTGACTGTCTTCCTGCATCAGTGTCACATGACCAACCTAACGTAACTCAATTGGCTGGGTGACAGTTTGACTTGAGAGAGAATCGATTGCTTATCCCTGGTATCCCGGATGTGTGATCTGAATTTTTTGCTTTTGAATTTTTTGCATCTGAATTTTTGCTTTTGAATTTTTTGCATCTGAATTTTTTGCTGTTGAATTTTTTGCATCTGAATTTTTTGCTTTTGAATTTTTTGCATCTGAAGTTTTTTTATTCTAAATTTATGAACCTAGTTAAATTAAGAGACAAAAAATTAAGATACTTAATTTCAGTGCAAAAAAGTTCAGTGCTACAAATTCAGTGGCTTTTTAATTCAAAATCTGATGAGACAGATTTACTTCCATAGTATACACTACCAGTCAAAAGTTTGGACTCACCTCCTCATTTAAATGGCATGAGATGGACCACAGATGGCCAACAAGTGCTCAACATCACTGGGAACTCCTTCAAGACTATTGGAAAACATTTCAGGTGACTACCTCATGAAGCTCATCGTGAGAATGCCAAAAATGTGCAAATCAGTAATAAAAGCAAAATGTGGCTATTTTGAAGAATCTAAAATATAAAACATGCTTTGAGTTATGTCACACTTTTTTTTTATCTACATAATTCCATGTGTGTTAATTCATAGTTTGGATGCTTTCGGGGAGAATCTACAATGCAAATAGTCATGAAAATAAAGAAAAACCAGGTGAGTCCAAACTTTTGACTGGTAGTGTACAATCATCATAATGTGATTTTACTTTTTTCCACTGTTATTACACTGCACGACCAAAAAAAAAAAAGTGGCACATGCAGTATTTCACTGCACCACCTTTGGTTTTGATGACAGGATTTAACTAAGCCAACAGTTCAGATCCTTCTGTGGGTCAGTACTGCAGTGGTTAATAATGTTTCAGCTGGAACAGGTTATTTAACTCTAACTGCAGTAGGTGTCCTCTCATGTCTTTAACGTCATCTGACATGTGACAGAATGGTTCAGGGAGAATGAGACATCATTTACACACATGGATTAGCCTCCATAAAGTCTAGACCAGTGGTTCCCAACCTTTTTTGACTCGTGACCCCATTTTAACATCACAAATTTCTGGTGACCCCAGACATTCAAAACAGAGACTTTTTATTTTTTTTTTTTTTTTTTGTTAAAATTAATTTGTTTTTGATCATGTAATAGTTTGCTATACTATGTTACAAATAAACATTAATTTTAGACAACATTTAGTCTATATAATGTATATTATTATGGACGGAGGCAGAAAAGCCAGGCGTAGATTACTGCACAAAGGGAGAATTTTTTTTTTCCTTGGTCAGGATATGTACAGTCAGTCCAGCTTGGATTTACAAGGCTGACAATTAATACTGAACAAACAAGAACTCAAACTATGAATTATGAAAGAGCTGCAGCATCTGAAACTGACCACAATGAACATTTGACAGATAAACAGAACCACAGCGCTTCAGTTTCAGACTCAGAGGTTGTCATGTCTGTTATGTATGTGATTGTCTCTGTCAACTCACCATATATTTTTTATTAGTAAGTTTATATTTTTTATCAATTACTAGAAATTTCAGGTGACCCCATGTGGGGTCCCGACCCCAAGGTTGAAAAACACTGGTCTAGACTCTAATTTGGGATGTGATGAAGACTTGATGCAGCGGTCCGATTCTCCATCATCAATAATCAAAAATTAATGCAACTATGGATGGAACAAATATTATGTACCTTATTGTGACACTACATAAGCATTATGTGGCAAAACAAACGTCACAGTGAATGTCTCCTGGAATCAAAACCAAAGATGGTGCAGTGAATTGGTCCATGTACACCTTGTTTTTGGCCGGACAGTGTATTTTAGCAGTCCGACCCACTTCAGATCATATTGGGCTGAATGTGGCCCCTAAATTAAAATGAGTTTGACAGCCCTGACCTACATGATGAGTAAATTAAATATAGGAAAATACATGATTTTCACAGAAAAAAACACAAAATAAAGAGGATAATATTACAATAAATGGTGAGAAATCACTTAAGAACTGTTAAATATACAGAAAAACTCATTTAAGTAACATCGAGCCTATTTGTGTTAAACCAGAAACTGGCTCAGGGTGTTTTTCACATCCCCCGTTTCCATGGAATCATCTGGTTACATTGTTTTACTGATGGGTGGTCTGCAGGTGAAAGGGTTCATCCTCTTTTTGGAAACATCTCATGGATTGTACGAAGAAAACTGGAGTCGTCCTGACACTGCCCCTGGTGGACACCTGTAGTAGTACAACAAAAACACCTGTAAGAGAGTGAAGATGACAGGGAGTGAAGCAGCTGAGCAGACACTTCCACATGCAAAAGCAGATTAGAGTCTGTTGGTTGTGACTTTTTTGACATAAATACTTTGTGTGTCACATTTTCTGACAAAATCCGCCCCCCCCCCCCAAAAAAAATGTTGAAATCTGTCACTGTTGCACAGTCTATGGAAGCATAAACCAATCCACAGCTGAAACCCAGACTGTCAGACACACGGAAATAAAAGATACTTTCCATTAACAGTAGTTTAGATGAAAATATGTATAAATATGAACTATGATTTTACTAGGAAAATAAATGGATTACATTTTTTAATCAAATATATCCCTTTCATGCATACTGGTCACTACAGTGGACAGCTATTCTACAGCTGTTCTCTTGTATATTCATGGATTTTGTTGTTCTTTTCATTGTTTTTTTTTTTTTTTTTTTTTTTTTTTTTTACACATATCTTTATTAAAGTTTTAAGACACTATATATCTTTTCTGACATGAATTGGTAACATTATGTCGATCTCTCCTGAGCATAAACCCCCAGAATCACAAGCCCTCCCCATAGTTTTCACACAATTTATCAGTAAATACATGTTTCTGTGCATCAAAAATTTAACGTGTGGTGTCCAGCTGAGTGGACATTTTTGCAACTTCATGAAAAATAGGTTCATAAGAATTTTTTTTTTCATTATTATTTTTTTTAATGTATTTTTAATTTTTAAAAAAAAAAAAGTATTTTTATTTATGTATTTATTTATTTTTATTTATTTTTTATTTATTTTTTTTTTCAGAAGAAAATTTTCAGTCGCATTGTTTTTTTCATGCCTAAAGAGGAATAAAAACACTCAGGAAAAATTTTTTGATTAAGGTTCTCATAATTCGTGCATGAACGGGATACATTACATGTATATTTTTACATGTTAGTAAAGTTGATAAGTGAGTTAATAGCAGCAGATTAGACAGAAAACTAACAGCTGTTTACCAGTGTGAGATGAAACGGAAATTAATTTACACCAAACTTCTGTCTTTTTAGAAAACATTCATGGCTGTGGAACCAGAAGACTAGTAGTAACATTAAACATGTATTTTACTGTCATGAAATATAAGATTCAACTTCTTATAAAACAAAACATAATCTTATTTCAGTCTTTTATAAATCAGAGACAGATGAAGCTGTATTTTCACGTACGGATCAGACAGAAGCCAGTTTTCAACAATCCATCCCCGTCTGTCAGACACTGGATCGAACGCTGGATGTTGAAGATGAGTGAGAATATGAACGTCACTGAATCTGTCAAACATGTGTTAACGTCATCATCCCTGGAGCCTCCTCCTTCCTAAATCAGATTTTCTTTGGGAATCTAACTTAATGTGGTTTGTCAAAGTCCATGTCCAATCAATAATGCACAGTTTTGATCTGTTCTGAAGACAGGACACATAAACATGACGAACACATGCGAAACTAACACTTTAACCCTCCAGTATCCTGCACACACAGACCAAAACAACACTGAAAGTATGTAATCTGCACAGCAAAATAGTAATGTTAAAAAAATTTTCATACGATTTGTTCTTAAATTATTATTTTTCTTTTTACATTTTTTTGTATTTCATCAACTTGAGTCAAACAAAAATACCAAACACTCAATAATTGTCATATTTTTAACGCTTTAAATAACATGTATGGCATTTATTGATGCAAAAAAAAAAAACACCACAGAAATAATACATAAAATATACAACATAAAAATGAAATAACTTTTTTTTTTTTTTTTTGCAGTCTGGCATATGTCAATGATTAACAGCGACATTGGTTAATATGCACTGTTACTTTTTGTGCTAGGTCAAATGTTCTAAAATGTGTCAATGTGCATTTTTTACTCACTTCAGAGAAGGCAGTGGCAGCTGCTCGTCTTTCAGACAGGGGAAGCTCATTGTCGGCTTACATCAAAAAAAAAATTGTCAAGTTATTTAAACATACATTCAGCCCTCTGTTCCTTTTTAAGAAAATGCTCTGTGACCTTATCGTACCAAGTAGGCGTCTTTTCCAGGGACTGGACCAGTGTCCTCTGAATGTCCAGCAGAGCTGGGCTGCTTAGATTGCCTTGGCCCATTGTGTTGTGGGTGTAAGACTTCAGCCTTTTTAAACTACAGATGCTCCTTTCACTCCGACCTAGCCGACAGTTTGATTGATTTAACTATCTACAAAATGATATTAAACTCAAATAAGAAATGATTAAATTATGGAACTGAAACAAGAAAATGCTGGAATTATGTTAAATTGAAACAAGGAAGTACAATGAGTGTGTTTTATTCACAGTGCAAGAAATGAACGAGTAATTTCATAGTAGTTTCTCTCTGGATTTCACAGCAGAATGCGCGGCAGTATTAAACTGAACTGTGTCAGTGAAGGAGCAGATCTGCAAATAGCTGTCAATCAAACGGGATTCAGCCTTTCGACTGATCCTCCAATCAGCATGTGGGATTCTGGCGTCCAGCCTGGCCGAGCTCCGCCCACAGCTCCATTCACCCCCAGAGATGCCCAGCGTCCGGGGGCGGGACAACATCGTGGCATTTATCCAATTACCGTCCAGTTTTGAGGCAATGAAAAAAACTGTTCCACTCTGTCCCATTGAAGCCCAGAGACGCCCGCAGTCTACGGACAAATGCACTGAGCAGAGATGTATGAGAAAACAGCGCAACGGGAATGTATGAGAAGTGAACAACATCGCGTCCATTGATTTGTGATAAAGCTGATTCTGAACGAACTCATCTTTGAGATGAACGTGTTCTAACACATTTGTAGTCAATGAAATGTCAACACAACCGTACATATTTAACCATTTAATTTTCGTAATTTTAGGGGAAGCCGGGCTTCCCTTGCAGTCTATGAGAAATTGCCACTGAGAGAAAGGTAATAGTGTAATAATTTTCCATTGTTGATAATGTGCTGATCTTAGTGGCTGGATCACAATGTAAAAAATCCTGCAAAAATGAACAACTTTTGAATTGTGACCGGAAATAAATTGTGAAAAATAATATGACCTTTTATAACATGAAGTGCAAAGTGTGCATAATATGCTCACCTGCATACCAGAGGGCTTCATCAGAAATCTGTTTCAGAGTCAGTATCTGTTATGCAGTGACTGATCAATAGATCTATCAAGCTTACATAAGAGTGTAAACCTCTGTGGGGGGTAGAACTGGACCAGCTGCAGAAACACTGGGACCAGATCAGTTCTCTAATGATGAATCAATCAATACTAAGAATGTCAGGTCACCACAGAACTGTTTCCAGCTTAGGCCAAAGGGTCCGGTACATGAGACTGTTTTAGACGAGTTCAGGTCCGTGTTCAGGTCAGTTCTTAAATGAGCTGAATTAAATGACATTATGTTCAAGCAAGAACGGGTCACAATATTCACACTTACAAAAATAGGACCAATGTCCTTGTATCTTACCATCGTGTTCTATCAAGAATCAATAACTACTTGAGTTTGTGAGGTTGTCAGGTTCTGCCGCTGTTAGAGTCCTGTGGTCCTGATGCAGATCGATCTCCCAATAGATGTGGGCGGTACTTTCACTGGAGGAGAACTCACCTAATTCAATCAAAGTCCATATATGACTTCCTATCAGTGATCAGTAGGAACTATATTGATATCTGTAACCATGTCCATGTTATAAACCATCAACATATATATATATATATATATATATATATATATATATATATATATATATATATATATATATATATATATATATATATACACACACACACACACACACACACACACACACACGCACACACACATACACACACACATTATAAGGAAAGGTAAATATTTAACAATTAAAAAATTAATCAAAAATGAAAATATCTCAAAACTGTGAATAAACTTTGTAGACATTGTCCAAAGGAAGCAACATATACAATTCTAAATTAATATGACCAGTAGTTTTGGGCTAGAAGACTGTTGAAATGTAGACATTTGTGACCTTGAGTTTGACCCTCTATGGTCACTCAAGGTCAAAAGTCATGAACCAAAATGAAAGTCCAAATACGACTTCCTATCAGTGATCAATAGTAACTGTATTAACCATTTCTATGTTATAAGCAATTTAAATATGGACCATTATAAGGAAAGGCAAATATTTGATATTTCAGAAATCAAACTATCTCAAAACTGTGAATAAACTTTGTAGATATTGTCCCAAAGAAGCTACATAAAAAATTTGAAATTAATCCTACCAGTAGTTTTGGAGAAGAAGTGGTTTGCACAGCAAAAAAGTCTAAAAACAAGATAAAAACACTAAATCTGAGGAAAAAGTTACTTAAAGCTATACCGTATGATGTGGCATTTTTACACTTTTCTTTTGTCATCTTAAAATGCTCCTAATAAGTGTGTGTCAAACTGAAATGTAAAAGGAATCCACCAGGTATTGAAACTCAAAAATGTTTAATTCTCATATATTTCTGATAAAAGTCTGACCAATCATTTTATTCGGCCCGAATAAAATAATTGGCCGAACCTGACTGAGCCTCCTGTCAATCATCCATTACGGTCGTCCAGCATCCGATCAGTTATCGCCGTCCCCGCATCCGATATGTGTCCCTCTGAATCTGACGCTTCACTTGCGCTGCTTCTCCTGTCTCTGACCACAGTCTACTGTCTAGGATGTGTTTGGATAGAACTGACATGCACATGTGGAAGGGAATAAACGGATTTATGAACAGAAACGACAACTGAGGGGAACAAACAGGAGTCTGATGAATGAAGGATGGAGATAAAAGTCCGGAAGTCAGCTGTACTGGACTGAACAGGTCTGCATAAAGCTCAGCTTTTCTGACGGTGGGACTCATACAGGTACATGTACATGGTGTCACACATGTAAGATGATGTAGGATGATAATTGTATGGACTATGAAACTTCAAATGTCCACGGAAAATTTGCGGAGGCTGCGCATTCACAGTGCGCGCGCCCATCCCCTGGGCACTGCAGTGAAGACACTGACCCAGTACTGCACAGACCAGGTCTACTGATGGAACAGGAGCCGCGGGCCCGCGGCAGGTGGATGATGCATCTGATTACTGAGGGAGGGGTCCGCGGACACGCCAAAACGGACCGGACCTCCACCTCTGCTTCCTCCTCCGTTTCCATCGTGCATCAGGTGAGAGGAGGAGAGAGAAGGAGGGGCCTCAGAGCTCAGGCAGAGGGAAGGGGGCGGGGCTTTGGAGGGAGGCGGGTTGTTCATGTTCAAACTTTTACTAAGTGCTGTGAGAAACGCCACATCGGTAGGTATAGCTTTAAAACAAGTGAAATCTGTCCATGCAGCAAGATACTTTAACTGGACAAGATTTCTTGAATTAAGATTGTTGAATCTAGAAATAAGCATGTCTACAGATGTATGAATACTGAAAATCTATATTATAAAAGCAAAGTGTTCTGTGTGTATGTGCGTGTGTGTGTGTCTGGGGAATCACACAAAATCCAAATTGAGCAGACTGCTACAGTTTGGCATACTTATGTATTTTTGGTCAAGGAACAGACTAGCAAAAATGGTACATTGATACAACCAGTACTTCGGGAGATATCAGTAATTTTGGAATACAATAGCCTTATAATCATGTTGCTATGTTCAGAAGGGATTGGTGGTGACTGCCGGACAAATGCGGTGCAGCATGGACAAATACACAACTGCATAAATACTGCCACATCTAGAACCCGTGGATCCCCACAGGTCAATGCACTACTAAGAAACAAACTCTTTAAACAAGATAAATTAGCTAACACGTCTAAATCTAAGTGTCTTTTTTATCTTGGTAAGAACCAAATAATTTGCAGTGTGAAGAAATTGCTATTGAAGATGATAAGGATGATGATGATGACGATACTATACGCAGCGTGTTCACAATCGCTCATGACATATCGGCCGGTGAGTTAAAAACGGCCCATTTATGTGATGATAGTCCAGTCTGAAACCTGTTTTCAACAACGAGTACAAGAACAAGTACAGGATCCACGACTAGACTCACTGCTCCTCAAGGCTGCAGGTTTGTGTTCACTCTGTTTCCAGTGTGTTTTTAGTGACACAGCCCTTTTGAGGGTGGAGGAGTTCACCTAAAGCAGAACATGAAGCTGTGACTGTTACAGGAAACTGACTTTAGTTTAGTCACAGTCACAGACCTGATGTTAACTATGACCCTGTTCTAGTTTCCATATTTCTGTGTTTCTCTTGTTAAAGAGAAAAAAGGTAAGGTGGCGTTTCCTTGATCCTCAGTGCCATGCCATGTCTCCCTGTTGTGTGCGTGTGCATGTGTGTGTGTGTGTAAGTGTGTGGGCGTGTGTATGTGTGTGTGTGTGTGCGTGTCTAGTATGGAGGGTGGGAGGGAGGGGTTTTCTTTGTAATTTTAATTCTGTTTTTATTGTGTAATTGTTTTTAATTCTGTAAAGCACTTTGTGTTGCATCTGTGCATGAAAAGCGCTTTATAAATAAAGGTTGATTGATTGATTGATTGAAACAGCTAAATTAGAGGAAAACAGATGGTTCACATACAGGTTATAAAAGACTCCAGGAAATGACCAGGTCAGGACAAAAGCCTGTGTTCTATAACCAATTAGAACAGACTCACAAAACAGTTTTGTAACAGTTGACTCATTTCTGCTTTAAAGGACTGTCCATAGTTAAAGCTCTGAAAGTTACTGAGCCACAGGTCCCTCTGGAACCTCAAAACACTCTGACTCAGGCCCAATCCCAATTCACACCTTGGCCCCTCCCCCTTACCGCCAACTCTCCATTTTGCGCATTCACGTGAAGGGGTCGGAGGGGAAGGGCTGAGGAGGAGGGGCTGTTTGGTCCTCCTAACAGAGATTTTTCAGGACCACACTACAAACGGAGGGGTAGGAGAAATCTCCCATAATTCAGTTTGAATCATCAGCACGATGGAGGTAAACACAGCCAAAAAGTGCAGCAGTGTGATGAAAGAAACACACAAATGTACGTATTTTCTTCATAAATAACTTTATAATTTGATAATCTGTTTAATGCCATTTCAGTGTGTGACAGATTGCATTTCTGCGGTATGCGGTTGATAACTGTAAAAAGACGACCAAAGCCCATGGAACAGACGGTTACAGCTGATGAATACTTTCAGAAACAAAGTCGTCGCATCTGTTTATAGTGGTATCGAAGACTGCTGATAATGTGACAAGAAGGGTTGTCCCATTTCAAAGGGGAATGTTTCAACCCCTACCCATTGCAGTTCCATTGCAAGGGGTAGTGTCAAGTGCAAGGGCCAAGGGGGAGGGGCCAAGGGGTGAATTGTGATTGGGCCTCTGCCTTATTGTCAATCAACCATATTTTACATGATAGAACAAAATATGAGATATATAAAAACTAAATAGAATAGAATAAAAAGTACCATAAAATATGCAAAAAAAATTTATAAATAATAATAAAATAATTTCTAATATATATATATATAATTTTTTTTTTTTTTTACCTTTATCTGAGCAACCATGGCTCTGGAGGTAGAGTGGGTTATCCAATAACTGAAGGGTTAGCGGTTCTAATCCCACTCTATCCTAGTTGTGTCCTTGGGCAAGACACTTCACCCACCTTGCCTCTAGCGTCACTCACACTGGTGCATGAATGCATATGAATGTTAGGTGGTGGTCGGAGGGGCCATTTGGTGTGGACTGGCAGCTATGGTTCTGTCAGTCTGCCCCAGAGCAGCTATGGATACAAACGTAGTTTACCATCACCAGAGGGAGAGTGTGTGAGCGAATGAATAATGGTTCAATAATGTAAAGCACTTTGGGTGCCTTGAAAAGCACTATAGAAATCTAATCCATTATTATTATTATTATTATTATTATTATTATTATTATTATTATTATTATTATTATTATTATTATTATTCAACCAGGAATAAAAGCTTGTTGAGATTAAAAGTCTTTTTCCAGAGGGTCCTGGCCAAGACAGCAGCAGCAAAAGTTTCACAAAATAGAAATCACAGCCGTACATCCATACTAAAAACACAATAAAAGTCAGTTCTAAAACCACACATAAATCACTAAAGTAAGAACATACATATAAAACACCATCAATAATTTAAAAGGTACTAAAACAACAATGTTCCTTAAAAGCATCTCAAAGTGGATCCAGATTCAATCAACAGTAAAAACATGTAGATCCACATTTATCCTTAGTCCATCCATTTAACATGACTTTGAATGTATTTCCTGAGCCCAGTTCCTTCAGTTTGATCTCCTTCTGTAGGTTGTTCCAGGCAGTGGAACCAGAACATTTAAGAGCTTTCTTTCCCAGTTCTGCTCTGACTTACGGAACTCGTATGTGCAACAGATCCTGGGACCAGAGACTGTAGTTATTTCAGTCTGTTGCAGGACCAGGAACAGTTTTAGTGGTGGTGCATGTAGACCAAACAGTGGATCAACAGAGGAGGACCAGAGGTAGACCAGCTCTATACAGCTGCGTCTTTGATCAAAGGTGAAGCCATACCTGCCCACGTTCATATATTCATCACGTCTCAACTGGACTATTGGAATTCACTCTATTATGGGATGGACCAGTCTTCTGTCCACTGGCTGCAGATGGTCCAGAATGCAGAACCAGAAGATGGGACCACATCACCCCCTGTACAGGCATCCCTTCACTGACTTCCTGTCACCTACAGGATCCAGTTTAACCCATAAAGACCCAAACTTCCATCACCGACCAAAATCATCTACTGATCTAAAATGTTTCATACCTGTTGATCTACTAATCTGATCAATACATGTAAATAACTGGTGTAAATACAGTTTGTCATCTTTTCATGGTCATCAGATATGATCATTTGGACGTTCAGAGGCTCCATAGTGAACGTGGAAACACCGTCATCTTCTCCAACATTGATTCCCCAGTAAAACCCATTGAGTTGGATCAGTGACAGTGGATGGACACACTGGGTTTATGTTCAGTTAATGATAGATTTTACTGAAAAAGTCACTTTATCTGCAGTTTTCTCTTTTTTTGATGAAACAACCTTCTACTTTAATCTGAGCTTTTATGAAGATCAGTAAATTGAATACAGGAAAATGCCTGATTTATACTGATAAAATGCAAAATACAGAACATAATATTAGAATAAATGGTGATAAATCACCTGTGAAAGGTTAGATATAGAGAAAATTTCATTTGGGAACTGGCACAAAAGTAGCTCTGGGTCTTCATGGGTTAAGATGTTATTGTTTGTTTTTCAGTGTCTGAATGGTTTGGCACCCCCTCACCTTTCACAGCTTCTAACTGTGTGCATTCCAGTCAGAGAAACGCGATCCTCAAATCACCTGTTTTCAGACGTACCAAGAATCCATCTGAAGACTAAAGGCGACGGAGCCTTTTCTGTAGCAGGTCCAAGGCTCTGGAACTGCAACATATCACATGTGCACAGTCTATTGATCATTTTAAATCGATTTTAAAGACGCACCTATTTGCACTGACTTTTAATACAAATGTAGGACGGAGTGTATTTTATCTTCTGGTTGTATTTTTCAATGTTACTCATATTATTATTCTGTATGTTTTATCAGTTTTTGTATATCTTATCTTTTATATCTATATCTTTTTATTAGTTTTATTACATTTTGTATTTTTACCTATATCCTTCTACAGCACTTTGGACACTTTGCATTGTTGTAAATGTGTGATAGAAATAAACCTGACCTTGACCTTGACCTGACCTTGAAAATATCAGCTTAGACTTATGAATATTAGGAAACATAGTAAGAGTCAAAATATAAAGACGGACAGGAACACCAGGTGTCATTATTTTTTCTGAATTACTTCTATTGAAATATTAAAACTGATTTTAGCAGCAGCTGAAGCCAAAGC
Source organism: Sphaeramia orbicularis (assembly GCF_902148855.1). Lineage (NCBI taxonomy): Eukaryota > Metazoa > Chordata > Actinopteri > Kurtiformes > Apogonidae > Sphaeramia > Sphaeramia orbicularis. Next base: position 48,900,540 of record NC_043972.1, read on the forward strand.
AATTTAGTCCCACTTACAGCGGTCAGGAGTTGAACTGATTTGTCCTTGTTGCCATCTTTGTCGTCGTCTTCTTTGTCATCGTCGTCTTCTTTGTCATCGTTGTCTTTGTCATCATCGTCTTCGTCATCTTCATCATCGTCATCATCAGTCATCATCGTTGTCATCATCGTAGTCTTCATTAGCAATTTCTTCGTCTCCAAAACCACTGGTCAGATTCATTTCAATTTTTTTATGTAGCTTTCTTTGGACAATGTGTACAAAGTTTGTTATAGTTTTGATAAATTTAGATTTTTTTTTTTTTTTTTTACAAATTTTTGAAATATTAAAAATGTGCCTTTACTTACAATGAGCCATATTTTAATGGCTTATAGCATGGAAATGGTTACAGATATCAGTATAGTTCAGTGGCGATTTCTCATGGACTACAAGGGAAGCCCGGCTTCCCCTAAAATTACGAAAATTAAATGGTTAAATATGTTTGGTTGTGTTGACATTTTATTGACTATAAATGTGTTAGAACACGTTCATCTTAAAGATGAGTTCGTTCAAATCAGCTTTATCACAAACCAACGGACGCGATGTTGTTCACTTCTCCTCCATTCCCGTTGCGCTGTTTTCTCATCCATCTCTGCTCAGTGCATTTGTCCGTAGACTGCAGGCGTCTCTGGGCTTCAATGGGACTGAGTGGAACAGTTTTTTTCATTGCCTCAAAACCTGACGGTAATTGGATAAATGCCACGATGTTGTCCCGCCCCCGGACACCGGGCGTCTCTGGGGGTGAATGGAGCTGTGGGCGGAGCTCGGCCGGGCTGGACACCAGAATCCCACATGCTGATTGGAGGATCAGTCGAAAGGCTGAATCCCGTTTGATTGACAGCTGTTTTCAGATCTACTCCTTCACTGACACAGTTCAGTTTAATACTGTCGCACATTCTGCTGTGAAATCAGAGAAACCACTACGAAATTACTCGTTCATTTCTTGCACTGTAAATAAAACACACTCATTGTACTTCCTTGTTTCAATTTAACATAATTTCACTGTTTTCTTGTTTCAGTTACATAATTTAATCATTTCTTGTTCGAGTTGAATATCATTTTGTAGATAGTTAAATCAATCAAACTGTCGGCTAGGTCGGAGTGAAAGGAGCATCTGTAGTTTAAAAAGGCTGAAGTCTTACACCCACAACACAATGGGCCAAGGCAATCTAAGCAGAGAGGACACTGGTCCAGTCCCTGGAAAAGACGCCTACTTGGTACGATAAGGTCACTGAGCATTTTCTTAAAAAGGAACAGAGGGCTGAATGTATGTTTAAATAACTTGACTTTTTTTTTTTTGGTTTGATGTAAGCCGACAATGAGCGTCCCCTGTCGGAAAGACGAGCAGCCGCCACTGGTATAGTTACTAATGAGCGCTGATGGGAAGTCACATATAGACTTTGATTTGGGTCCAAGACCTTTGACCTTGAGTGACCTTGAAGGGTCAAATTCAAGGTCACTAATGTCTACATTTCAACAATCTTTTTCTCCTAAATTACTGGTCAGATTCATTTCAAGTTTTAGATATAGCTGTCTACAAGGGTTATTCACAGTTTTGAGATATTTTGAATTCTCACATGTAAATGGTTACAGATACCTGTGTAGTTACTACTGATCACTGATAGGACGTCATATACGGACTTTCATTATTTGAGTTCTCCTCCAGTGAACGTACCACCCACTTCTATTGGGAGACTGATCTGCATCAACACCACAGGACTGTAATCATAGAGACAGAACCTGACAACCTCACAAATTCAAGTAGTTATTGTTTCTTGATAGAACATACTGTTGAGGTACAGGGACATTGGTCCTATTTTTAGTTTGTTCAGACAGGGTGAAAGGGTGCATTAGAAAAAAACACACACACGTAAGGATGAGGAGAATGTGTTTGTCAAATGTATGTCTGGTTAATGTCTCGGTCTCCAACGGTTCCAGATGGTGATGAATGACAGGAAAGGCCTGATGGGAGGGGTCTCCTCCAGGATCATGGACATGAGGTCTCTACAGTCCTGTCATTCATCACCCGTCTGCACTAAAGGTTCAATAAGAAAACAGGCAGGACGTCCCACGAAGCAGGAGACGAACGGTTTCAAATACGTACGTGTTTTAACCTGTAGTTGAAGTCCCACTGTTGCATTCTGGGAGGTCAGCACTGGTGGTTCCAGCATGTAGATGAGAAACCAACCCGTACTCAGGTGTGAAGACAGTGAAGAGGACGCAGTCACAGTAGTGACAGTAACAGCTCCATGAACATCCCTGTTTACCCTGGAACTGAACTGATGAGGACGGCGTCAGGAGGGTGTTTGAGCTTTAAACGTCACTCCAGTCGACCTCCTGCTCGTGTTTTTTTTAATAGTTGATCTTATTTTCAATCTCCGTAAACTCAAACACAACTGTCGACTATTATTTGCATCTAAAAAGAGTTGAAAAAGTAAAGGTTCAGGTTATAATATGTGAAAATTTATATTACCATGGAGTCCACCGCAATGTAAAACCATGTTTCTACAAAAAACAGCTTTTCCCCCTTTTCATAGCAGCTTCATCTAGTGTTTAACCCATAAAGACCCAGAGATACTTTCCCTCTCTAATCTGATCGGTCCGACTGACATTTTCTGAGATTTCCTGTTAGCTTTTACCTCAACATGATGACACACATGTGGACTCCGCTGATTTTGTATTAATCCATCATCTTATGCCTTGAGTCAAATTTACTGTTGTTTTATGTCACATATGGCACACGGGCCAAAACTGGTCTGCCAGGGGGTCCAATCCAGCCTGTGGAATGGACCAAAAACTACACCGACGTCAAAACTGTTGAATGTCAAAACCATTTAAATTCAGGTTCCACATTCAGACCAATATGATCTCAAGTGAGTCAGACCACAAAAATAATCCAATCCAATCCAACTTTATTTGTAAAGCACTTTAAAACAACCACAGTGGACCAAAGTGCTGTACAGAAAGATAAATAAAAGCCAAAATAACAGAGTAAAATACATAAATAGATTAAAAGACATAGAACAACTGTAAAAAAAAAATTAAAATAAATAATAAATAAATAAATAAATAAATAAATAAATAAATAAATAAATAAAAAATACAGAAGAATAGATAAAACCTAAATAAAAGAATAAATACAAGAATAGATTAAAAACATAAAGAAGTGGTACAATTAAAAACAACAACAAATAAGAACAATAAACCAACACCAAACAAAACAACTGAATAAACGTAATATATTTGAACATCTCACATGGTTTCAAAAGCCAAGGAGAAAAGATGGGTTTTAAGAAGGGATTTAAAAACAGACAGAGGTAATAACATAATAACCTATAAATAATGACAACTACACATTTTTCTCTTTATTTTATTGTAAGTAAAAGTAGAATTTCATGCATATGTTCACATTAACAAACTATCCTTTTACAAAATGTATGAATAACCTGAACAAATATGAACAACCTGAAATGTTTTGAGAGAATAAAATTCAATTTTAACAATATTTTTGCTTATTAAATGTTTTGTGTATTTGTAGATCCACTCTAAGCTGTAAGTTATAATGTAGAATGTAAACAAAAACCCCCAGAAAAAAACAGTATTATTCTAGCAGCAGGGGTGCAGAAAAAATACTGTAAAATAACAGAAAATAACCATCTCATAAAAATATGGTAATTTTCCATACTTAAAATACAGTTTTTTTTGCCTTAACTTTACATGAGATTTTGCTTTTTTTTTTTTTTGACTTTTTAACGTTTAATAAAGAATATTTACATGTATTGAAATAATCAAATTACATATTTATTTATTTATTTATTTATTTTTTCTCAATGAGACTAAGTTGTACAATCCACTGATAAAAACTGTATTTTGACAGTTTATCAGTGCTTATACATGTTATACATTCACAAAAATACATTTATTCAACATTTGTTGTGAAACCTCCCGTAATTACACAAGATATTTGTCAATTAACAAAACAAGTCTTGTTAAACTTACAGAACAAATACTTCTTTAACGATTAATTGTCAGTAATTTTATCTGGTTTTAATATATTTTTTTACAGTATTAAACTTTAAATTAACAGTTTAATCTCATTAATAGAAAAGAAATATTTGTGAAATTATGATACATTTGCAAATGTATTTAACTGTATTTTTCTGTGAAAAAGAAAACATTTCTTTTAAAAATGTAAATTTTATAGTTATTCACAGTTAGTTTTTTGTGTTATTTTACATTTGACATGTAAAATCACAGTCTATTTTTGTCATTTCATTGATATTTTCCTGTATCTTAAAAATACAGGAAAAATCTATAAAATAAACAGTGAAAATTCTGTTAAATTAAAGATTTTTTTTTACAGTGTACATGTGTAAACGATAAACAGAGACATAATACTGTTAACTTTGCACTTATTTTTCTTTAAAAAATCAGATTGTTCATGTTATTTACAATTTAAAGAAAACTTTATAGATGTAAATGTTTTCCTAATGTAATTTGACTTTGTCACTGTTAGTATCATACTGGTCTGATCCGCTTGAGGTCATATTGGGCTGAATGTGGAACCTGAACTAAAATGACTTTCACACCCCTGCTCGATCTCATTTGGAGACAAAACTGGAAATAGAATCTGCTCATATTTGGACGTCTCCGGCTTCACATATTGAAAATACCAGGTGGAGGTGATACCATCGGTGCAAAAGCGTCACTGGAACCTGGAGGTGAGTTCACATGGTCGATTCCACTGGTGTTTTTGCTCTGATGAACCGACTAAAGTCTATGGTCATAACAAATATGTTATAAGAACCAAAAATCACCCTTTAACTGAAAGTAGTGATTATTTTATTATTTATCATGATATGACCAGTATTCACGGCTATAAACCTTTTCATCACAGTATCGTTTTTGTCCCTATATGCCACCATAACCCCCCCCCCCCCCTGCAGTCACCTCTCCTTCACCTCATCGGTGTCCTTCAGCTGCCAGCATTGGATTGACCGTCCTACTCTGTATTTCCTCCGTTTCCCATGATGCCTCTTTCACAGCCTGGCTTTTCATAGAATTCCATTGATTCCTTCCCACTGGTTCTTAATGGATTTCTGTCTTCAATAACAGGACATTCTCAGGTCAAAAGGCTGTTTTTTTGTGTAATTTTCTAAAGCCTTTTAGTGTTGTCACTTTGACTCTTTAATAGCTTTGCCTCAGGGTCTGTTAAGCTGGATTCTCCACATGAATAAAATGAGCTAAATGTAGTATTTCTAATATAAAACATTCAAAAATTATATTAAAGAGACTGTTTAGAATAAAGAGTTCTGACATTAGTTCAAAGATGTCAACACACAGTTATGCAGAAACAGAAGTCACTGTAGAATCGACTGGTAAAAACTAAAACCACAGAGTCTTTGACCAAAGCAGCACACTCTGATGAATAGAATTAAAAGGGAACAAGTTTCACTAAGCATAAAAAACATACATGTAAAAAAAAAAAAAAGTACAAAGAATACAAAGAACTGGCAGAGTTACTACCAGACACAGCTGGAAAGGAAAGGAAAGGAAAGGAAAGGAAAGGAAAGGAAAGGAAAGGAAAGGAAAGGAAAGGAAAGGAAAGGAAAGGAAAGGAAAGGAAAGGAAAGGAAAGGAAAGGAAAGGAAAGGAAAGGAAAGGAAAGGAAAGGAAAGGAAAGGAGGAGTATTTCTACATGTGTCACTTAGTTATGAAGCCTGTGAGGGTTTAACTGTGTTCATCCACGGTTCAGAATAAACACTGACACTTCTGAAGAGTTAAATTCAATTTGCAAAATTTTAAACAAGTTAGACCATTTCTTCACCCAAAGCTGCTGAGGCTGTTCTTATACACTATGATCTTCCCACACGATGAGTATTGTTTTAAAAACTGGTCACTAACTGGCATGACTACACTTAAAAGCACTGAATCTCTCTTGAAGAAAGCTATAAAAACTTCTGATAAAAAGGCATTGTCGTTTCATCATCTCTCTCTCATTGTCATCTCTCTCTGTCTGTTTTTAAATCCCGTCTTAAAACCCATCTTTTCTCCTTGGCTTTTGAAACCGTGAGAGATGTTTGAAGGTACAATCTTTATTCTATTGTTTTTATTAAGTAGTGGTTTATTGTTCTTATTTATCTATTTTTATTTATTTATTTTGTTGTTTTTCATTGTAAGGCTTCTTAATCTATCTTGTATTTAATCTTTTATTTGGTTTTATTTATTCTTCTGCATAGCACTTTTTCCTTTTTGTACAGTTTCTATGTCTTTAAATTTATATTAAATTTATAATTTAAGGGGTAGATTTAATTTATAAGACACACTTACAAAAAACACTTATAAGAACATGTTTTTCACAAGATATAGGGAAGAGGGTTATTAATTGTCACCATATGTTCACTGTTGTTTGTGTATATATTTCCTTCCTTGAGTTAGTTATTATTTGTTTATTTATTCACTAGCACAACTAAGAAAGGCATTGGGAAAAGGATATATGTGTATTTGTATGTGTGTATATGTATCAATGTATGTATGTGTATATGGATGAATGAGTGTGTGTGTATGTGTGTTTGTGTGTGTGTGTGAATAGATATATAAATATAGAAGAGTAATGTAAAAGGAAGAGGGACATATATTATTAATAATATTGTAGGGAGAGGGGGTGGGATTAAATAAGTTATACTTCTTCCCACCCCTTTTCGGGCATGTAAATGGAATTATTGTGCTTTTCTTCTGACTAAGATTGTTATGATTCTTGATATTTGTATTATTATGTATGTTTTGCAAGTGCATATATGTTAAATTTCATTGCATATTCGGAATAAATCACTAAATCACTAAATCTATTCTGTATTTCATTCTTCTATTTTGGTTTTAATTATTCCTCTGTATAGCACTTTGATCCACTGCAGTTGTTTTAAAGTGCTTTATAAATAAAGTTGGATTGGAAGTTGGATTTCATCACTGTGATATACTAGAGAAAGTTTTGTTTTTATAAGTTTTGAGAATTTTAAAAGTTTTAAGTATACTTGTTTTTTATATAAAGTGCTCCATAACCTTGCCCCTCCCTCGCTGCATGGCTTCTTCCAAAGACCTGAAAGCAGAGGCAGAACACAGGCCTCTGGAAATGGGAACTGTGTGACACCGTTCAGACGCACCACTTTTGGACAAAACGTACTGTCAGTAGTAGGAGGCAAGGTTATAATCGTTAACGAAACCTAACGAAATAACGAAAACTAGAATTGGAAACAAAACATTTTCATTAACTGAAATAAATAAAAACTATAATTAAAAGAAAAAAGATAACTAACTGAAACTGTATTGTGTGCTTACAAAACTAACTAAAACGGATAAAAATTACGGAAAAAATTCCCCTCGTTTTCGTCTTTGTCAATGTCGGATTGATAAGAAATTGATTTATTTCGCTCTAGCAAATTTTAGCTAGCTGCACCATACGGAACTTCACAGTCCGTCACTTCTCGTCATCTGTTGTTTCCAGTCGTCTTCTGGTCTCCACTCTACCTGGAAACATGGAGACTAAAGCTGGGAGAAAGCAGCGACAGTCCTGTCTGGGATTTATTTGAATACGATGGCGAAAAAGATAAACGATACGACAAAACTAAAATTAATACTAAAACTAAACTAAAACTAAGCATTTAGAAAAAAAATGAAAACTAATAAAAACTTGCAAACCTGCTTTAAAAATGAATTAAAACTAACTTAATTACAGAAAAAAAGTCAAAACTAAATAAAACTAAACTATAATAAAAAATCCAAAACTATTATAACCTTGGTAGGAGGTAAAGTCTGGAATAACCTGCCCCTCCCAATAAGAGAGTGTCCAACCTACAACACTTTTAAAACTCACTTAAAACAGTGACTCCTAGAAAACCACAGATGCCCTCATTTTTAATTAACATACATTTCATCACCCATACAGTGTTGGATGTAAGTGTAGAGGTGAATGTATAGGCTAATGCCCCTGGGATCATACTTTGTCTATTTTTTTTATTGTTTATTTGTTTGTTTGTTTGTTTTGATGATGCCTATGTCATCATTATTTGTATTTTTATTTGTTTATTTATTTATTTTGTTTAATTTATAGCAAATTAGTGACGTACTAATGTTGTCTGTTTTATGTCTTGTTTCTGTCACCTGTCTAGGGACTGCAGATTAAAAGTAGTTAGTTTTACTAATTCTGGCATTTTTACATAGGTGTATTTTTTATACAGCAATGTTCATAGAGTGCATGGTCCCTATTAAATAAACCAATAAAATAAAATAAATAAATAAAGATTCCAGATGGATCTTTAGTGCAGCTACTGACAACACAGAACATATATATAAAACAGCTGATTAATGGTTTTATTGTGACTCTAAAAACAGAGCCATAAAGGCTGATAAAAACACAATTATTCTCTTCAACGATTTTTTGAATAAATGAAAAATAGTAAAAAAAAAAAAAGTGAAAAATACTCATATAAAGCCAATATAGAGTACTGTTCCAGTGTCTGGCAAATATATTTGTATCCCTACATCTTGGTAATTTTTGTTGAGAAATATAATAATGTTTACATATAATAATGTCTGAAGTGATGGAAGATGTAATTAGTAACCAGACAGATTTCTGGAGAAATAATAGAATATATTAGGTTTAACAACATAAAACACAATTATCCTCCATCATTATCCCTCATCTGTATGTTTAAGTGGCATTTAGAGCTGTGGCTATCAACTATTTTTGTAATCGATTAATCTATCAATTATTTTCTCCAGTTTGAGTAAATGATTATTTGAATGGGTGAAAAAAATAGTAAAAATGTGAAACAGACATGTGTGAAAATGACAAACTCATCCTTTATTCCAGAAACAACTGGAACAACAGCCACAAATGGTATAAAAGTAAAAGGATATGTAAAAAATATCTCTATAGAAATAAGAAGAACAACAGTATAAAAGTAAATATAAAAATATCTATAGATATAAATGACATCTACAAACAATATGTGCACTGCAGTCTACAACACATTTGGATCCAACTTATTAACAACTAAAGATGGAACTAAAATACAACTGAAAAAAATAAAGACAAATATTTTTAATGTTTGTGTGAAAGATTAAACGTTTAAAGGAGTAAGTGATGGTTTCAATGTAGAAAAGTGAACATATACAGGGTGGGGAAGCAAAATTTACAATATTTTGAGGCAGGGATTGAAAGACAGTGTATGACCAATTAGTTTATTGAAAGTCATGAGAATTTATTTGCCTCAAGAAAATGTACATAATAGAAAATGTTTTTATTCTATGTGTCCTCCTTCTTTCTCAATAACTGCCTTCACACGCTTCCTGAAACTTGCGCAAGTGTTCCTCAAATATTCGGGTGACAACTTCTCCTAGTCTTCTTTAATAGTATCTTCCAGACTTTCTCGTAGTAGTTTTGCTCATAGTCATTCTCTTCTTTACATTATAAACAGTCTTTATGGACACTCCAACTATTTTTAAAATCTCCTTTGGTGTGACGAGTGCATTCAGCAAATCACACACTCTTTGACGTTTGCTTTCCTGATTACTCATATGGGCAAAAGTTTCTGAAAAGGTATGGATAATAGTGTTAGGTATGATTATGACATCAATATATGTTTGGTTTCAAAACAATTGACGTAGTGCCTGCTGAGAAAAAACAACTAAATGTTCATTGTAAATTTTGCTTCCCCACCCTGTATAGACAGGGATGGACTGGGACTAAAAAAAAGGCCCTGGACTTTTTTCAAAATTTAGGCCCCTTCAAATACCCTTTAATAAAATAAATCAAATATTAAAACTATGGCTGTACTGAGGCTACTTTTAATTAGGCTATGCCATTGTGGGAGGAAAAACGAGAAGTGTGTGTTTGTGTGTGTGTGTGTGTGTGTGAGAGAGAGAGAGAGAGAGAGAGAGAGAGAGAGAGAGAGAGAGAGAGAGAGAGAGAGAGAGAGAGAGAGAGAGAGAGAGAGAGAGAGAGAGAGAGAGAGAGAGAGAGAGAGAGAGAGAGAGAGAGAGAGAGAGAGAGAGAGAGAGAGAGAGAGAGAGAGAGAGAGAATATCAGAAGTGACTTAGGAAATTAGTTAAATATTTGCAGACTACCCAGAACTGTGGCAGTTTTACTTCCATATTTTGTTGTTGTATTTGACACATTTATTTTGTCAGCCCCAAACACGTCAGGTTGGACTGCATTAACTTTGAATGCAGTCGTCATCATCATGGTGAAAGCTCAACATTCTTACCAGAAACCTAATAAATAGGTAGCAGTAGCCGTAGCCATAGCTTAGCCAACCTACACTTACGTCCTGCTGCTCCTGTAACTTACCACCACCTCTTGCTCGTCATTTGAACTCTCCTGTCCCTACACTGCGGGGGGGGGGGGGGGGGGGGGGGGGGGGGGAATGCTCTGACTCAACTTCCCCCCGGCCATCCTCCACAGCTTTGTTAAATAGCTCAGTAAGCTTTTTACATTTGGATGCCTCCAACTGGAATAATTTGGCCCTTTTCTCTTTGGATTTGTCCCAGCCACCTTTCTCCTTACGCTACATATTCAACGTTTTCTCACACTCTTCTTTGGGTTTTTCTGTTTCAAGTTTTGTGTATTTCCCCAAGTAATAGCATAAATAATCATATTGGTACCTCCTGTTGTTTTGGTGTTAATTTCACTGATGTTTTTCCCCCTGATTCACCACATCGGATGGGAATCGCCGTCGGTGGGATGGCCGTTAATATCACTTATCAGATTTTTTTTTCTGATTCACCACATCAGACGACCATCAGTGGGACACCCGTTCTGGTCCTACTGGTCAGTCCGCCCCTGCATAGAGACATTTTCTGCCTTTTTGTCCTCATCTCTTCAGAGCTACACTCCATGTTATTTGTGTAGCGGCAACAAAATTAAGGAAATGAAGCTTCAATTCAGGAAAATTGTAATCAAATATTTTTTTCTTTAATCAGTTTGAGCCTAATAATTGTTAAAGCTCTACAAAAGACAGTGCTACTTTGACTTTTTCTTATATCAGTGCCGGTGGGAGGGGCTTAACCCTATAACGCCAAATGTATCATTTGATACATGAGTTTTGAAGCCCTCTACATGATTAGTGTAATATTTTTTGTCTTGAAAAACCTGATGTATACAATTAGATACATGCAGTACATGGATAATCCACCGGGGGGAAGAATTCATTCACCAGAGGCCTTTCCAGTGACACTACAAGACTGTCATTAATGAGGAAGAAGGTAGAACTTTGCCAGTTTTGAAAAGAAATTACCAATTTGTTAGACATGTTTATGTAATATTATGTTTTTGTTTGTTTAAGAATAATAATATTTGAGCATTAAGACCCGATGTTTCAAATATGATACAAAATTGAAATTCATACATGGAAAATGATATTCAAAAAAATTTGGGAGGGGGGGGGGGGGGGCTTGTTCAGAAGGACCAATAAAGGCTCCAGTTTCAAAAACTGGAATTTTCTGTCAGTGATTTAATGGTTCAGGCTTTACAGGGTTAACTGGGCCCCTGTATCAGCCAATCAGAACATAGCATTGTCACATGGGGATGGATGATGCCCATTAGAAGCTGCTCATCTCCTCTAAAAGTATGTAGGATTGTGGCCAAAACTGGTACTGCAATCACATTCAAAATACTGTAACAAGTGATATCCTCTCCACCTCCCCCCAGACCAGGGGTTGCCAGATCCAGCACGAGCATCTACTTCTAGCGTTTCCACTAATCCTTGCCACCACACCATGAATTTCATACAAAACAATCATCACCAGACTTATTCTCCATAAGTGTAATATATAATAGGCCAGGACAAACGTCCTGCACACTCAAATGAAAGTTTAAGAAGATTCAGGAGATAGGGAAAAGGGAAATGAGCCTTAAGTTTCACTTTCACTTCCATGAAGTACAAGCGGCATGGGCTGCTTCCCCCCCCCCCCCCCCCCCCCCCCCCCCCCCCCCCCCCCAGTATTATAAGAAACTGGCCGATCCCCAACCCCCCCCCCCCCCGGCCGAGACATGGATGCCCGCCTTCGGATTACACACCGCTACATGAAGAGGTCACTTCCACAGAAAACACTGTTCTACAAGGAGCTACCATGGCAAGAGGTAAGTCCTACACAGGTACCCGGTCTCTTCACCAGTCCCGGACCGGAAGTCTCTTCACCAGGGCCAGGAGAAGAGACCACAGCCCAGCCCCGGGAGAAGACACCGACGGTCTGGGACCAGGTGAAAAAACCGCGGCCCCGGCTCTCAGTGGTTCTTACCAGGTGGTCAGACTAAGGGAGAGCCGGTCGGTCATCAAATTGTTCTCTGCTTTCAGTCATCTCCATGCTTCAAAAGCATCTCCTATACATATCCTTGTTTTGTTTCTCACTTTGTCACAACGTATTTGGGAATAATAAGAGGCCTTTTAGGTTTATTAACGTCAGACATTTATGATCAGAAATGTTCCAGCTGCAGCTCAGTAGGAACTGGGAACCTGGATGCTGAAAGACTACTGACTTGGTGATTGGCAGAGAGGTGATGGGCGGAGCCTCAGACCAAAACACACAGTGGCAACATAAACATTATTTCGGGGCTGACACTGAGCTTTTCAAATGCAAATATTCTGGCTGGACTACTTGTTAGAACCAGTAGTACGAGGTCTGGACCCAAATGTACAACCCACAGACAAAAATACAATTAAGTGGTGTTTATTAAACACAGACAGGATAAACAGTTCACACAAAGGGGTCTTGAGTGAATCCTCGAGGGATTGCTTGCGTGGATTCGTCTCGGCGTCCGAATCCAAAAGAGGAACCTCACTGCCCGGGTCGGGAGCACACGAGGGGAACCCGACTAGGATAAAGCAGAGGAGCGTCAGGGGACAGACCAGGTCATACACAGGGAGTCTAGCAATCAGGCAACGGTACATAAGGGAAAAGGCAAAAACACAAACCATGAATCCGGGCAAAAAAGGTCGAACACCAGAGTGGCAGATCAGGCTGAAGTACAGGCGGGGGGTCAGGCAGGCTCAGAAGTCGAGGAACAAACCGGGTCAGGAACGAACAGACAGGCAGACAAACAGGTTCAGAGAATCGCTGGTAAGTAAACACAACACAAGGAAGGAATACGAACTGGCACAGGACAGGGGAAAACACAGGGCTTAAATACACAGAAGGGAGGGAAGACAATGAGACACAGGTGGAACAAATCAGGGCAGAGACAGGTAATCAACACAGGTGAAACAATCAGGGAGAGGAAGCAAAGACACCAGACATGACACAAGAGGAGGATTAACAAAATAAAACAGGAAGTGACACACAAGACAGACAAAACATATAAGAGTCCAGTACTGATATGACACTACTACTGTCAGTGATGTCAGTATTTGAAATGAACATGATTCCTTAATGTCTGGTGACAGTCAAGGCCATTTTATAATTACTTAAAACGTAATTCCTACATACTGCACCTTTAAATCTACCCCTAGTTCCATCCAGTACCTGTTCTGTCAACATGGAGGTTCTGTAAACCTCTGCTGTGTCAGTGTCATCTGTTCTATTATCGCCCTTTTCACTGGACATGTGATGTAACCATTGTGTTGCTTTAAGACTGTTTTACTTCATTCATCTTTGATGTAAACACTGAACAAAGAGGCTGTGGAAGAATAAGAACCGACGCTAACGCTAACTGCTTACATTCCACACTTAGTCACAGACAGGGTTAAGTAGACTCATACAATAGCAAATGAAATCCAGTCTAAATATTATTAAAATGTATTTTTCATGGACATAAGGTAAGGAAACAAATCCATTCAGGCAGAATTTAAAAGCTCTTCTTTTGTCTCTGATCAGTAAAACAGAATGTGCACGAACCTTTCACACTACATTCTTATAACATTTTAGTATAATTATCAGAACATTACAAACATTAAATACATTCCAAACCTATGCCTCTTGTTTAAAGCTTTTGGAAAGTTGCTCACATCCTAGTACAGTGGTTCCCAACCTTTTAAGCCTCATGACCCCATTTTAACATCACACATTTCTGGCAACCCCAGACATTCAAAACGGAGACTTTTTTTTTTTTTTGCTTAAATTAATTTGTTTTTAATCATGTAATAGCTTGCTATTGTTCATGTTCATGCTATTGTTTATGTTGCAAATAAACGTTAATTTTAGACAACATTTAGACTATATAATGTATATTATTATGGACGGAGGCAGTAAAGCCAGGTGTAGATTACTGCACAAAGTGAGAATTTTATTTTCCTTGGTCAGGATATGTACAGTCAGTCCAGCTTGGATTTACAAGGGTGACAATTAATACTGAAGAAACAATAACTCAAACTATGAATTATGAAAGAGCTGCAGCATCTGAAACTGACCACAATGAATGATGTCTTTTATGGATTGGGATTGTCTCTGTTAACTCACCATATATTTTTTCTTAGTAAGTTTTTTTTATTTTTATCAATTACTAGAAATTTCAGGCAACCCCATTTGAATTCCAGATGACCCCTCGTGGGGTCCCGGCCCCAAGGTTGAAAACACTGTCCTAGTGTCTGGGAAATGGACGATTTAAACATTAAAAATCCAAAAGACAGACCACTGACTGCAGCCACAACAAAGATCCTCTATAACTAAACTGTTTGTGAATTGTCTGCAGCTGTTTCTACTGTTGAGGGATGAAGTGGTTAGCAGTTAGCCGTTAGCTGTTAGCATCCTGGACCAGAAAACAGCCTGTACTTGTGTTAGAATTAAATGACTGTGAAGATATTTACAGTTTTGTGACAGAACAATTAGGTGTGTGTTCAAAGTTATCAACAGCTATTTTCCTTTTTAGTGCGTTGTTCGCATTATCTAAGCTAAACATCATCTTTCTGATACTCACCTAATGCTCCTGACTAGAGCTGAAATGATTGATCGATTAATCAACTTGAACTGATTAAAAACATTATTCAATTGCAATTGTCCTGAATCGCAGCTTTGTTTCCTTAATTTTGCTGCCTCTAAACATTGGTTCCACTGTTGTGTTTCACACGGACGCTTATTGTGACGCGCATGACGCCAGGATCAACACAAACAACATGGAGCATAGCTCAGAGGAGATGAGGACAAAAAGGCAGAAAATGTCTTTATGTTCGCTGTTCTACACTGACACCATCACTTACTCCTTTAAACTTTTAATCTTTCACACAAACATTACAAATATTTGTCTTTATTTGTTTCAGTTGTTTCTTAGTTCCATCTTTAGTTGTTAATAAGTTGGATCCAAATGTGTTTTGTAAACTACAGAGCACATTTTGTTTGTAGATGACGTTTTACTTGTTTGTTGTTGTTAATACAGATATTTTTATATATACTTTTATACTCTTGTTATTGTTGTTGTTATTTCTATATTGATATTTTTTACATATACTTTTGCTTTTATCCTGTTTGTGGTTGTTGTTTCCGCTGGTTCTGGAATAAAGGACAAGTTGTTTATAATTTTCACACATCTGTTTCACATTTTTCCAATTTTTTTTCACCTATTCAAATAATGCTTTAATGGAATCGAAGAAAATAATCAATGACAAAAATAATCAATAGCTGCAGCTCTACTCCTGACTCTTGCAGGGTGACCTCCACAGACTGTAGTTCCTTATATAAAACATCTACAGGTGGTAAAAACAGAGTAGAGCAGGTTAATATGACCAGATTATAATTCGATTAGACTCCACTCTCTTTTATTTGATCACAGTCCAACGCAGCGAGAAGACGTTGAGCTTCTCCTGAGCTGAGATCTGCATTGGACAGACGGTAGTGGAGGTGGGTCAGAGTCAGAGCTAACGGTCGACTACATGACAATAGGACCATTAACTGTCAAGGGCACAGAGTGGTGGTGGCTCCTGGAGGCATCAGTATTGATTATCTCGCTGTGTTCTGATTGGAACACATGAAGCCTCTGGGAAATAAAGCCTGAGCTCAGTTCAGATGGATCAGCCTCCAGGAACTACAAATAAACCCAGACACAGCAAAGGCCGAGGCAGGGTTTTATGAATACAGCAGCTGTGCAGTTAGCTGGAAGGACACACACACGTTATTGGTATAGAGGGATAAAGTCCACACACAGGGATTATGTTCACAGCCTGTGGATGCAAACCACAGACCTTTGATTTAAGAAATGGGAACACAGACCTCTGTGTGAATTAAACATTAGGCTTCTGTGTAGTGGAGCAACGACCAGTGACATTACTGAGGAACAGAATAATAAACAACTGAATCATATTCTCAATTCACACAATAAAGTATGAGAACGTACTGGAAAAACACTAGGCTTTCTCAAACAGTCCAAAGTTTTTCTGGTCATGGACAGTTCCATCAGGTCCACAGAGCAAGACACGATTACATTTAACTAATAAAGACTCAAATAACCACAGACCAAAAGCACGTTCAGAGGCGACGTGGAAACTCCATCACCTTCTACAACATTGTTTGAAACAGTCTAAAATAAGTAAAACTTTTAAAAAGATGTACAAATCAACTATTATTCAAAATATAGAGCTCAGGATTGACTAAAGAAAATACTTGTTTAAAAGACTAGGATCAATATTGGTATTTGAGATAAGGACATGATTTACCTGAATTAAATTAAATATGTATTGTCTTCTGTTGTTCATTTAGCAGGGATTACATTGAAATTTTTGTTTGTTTGTTTTCATGTGGAAACATTGTGTTAATTGTAAATAGGGTTAGGCAAAATAAGTCTTGACTTCAGCCTAAACCCTTTCAGTCGAATTGTGTATGGAACGATGAATATGTTGTTTTAGTTTGTTTGATAAATGACAGTGGATGGAGATTAATGATAGTGATATATTTTTTGCTGGAAAAGTCACTTTTTCTTCCTTTTTTTATTGTTTTGATAAAATAACTTTTGGATTTACTCTGAGCTTTAATGAACATCTACAGGATCAGTGAATTTAACGTAGGGAGATATATGATTTACAGTGAAAATTTGTGAAATGCGGAGGGTAATATTGTGATAAGTGGTGATAAATCGCTTAAAGTGTACCTGTACCTGTCATGCTTATGACATTAATTGTCCTTTGTGTATTACTTATAAGTAAGAGAGGCACAAATTCAGTTAAAAATGACCATCAGACCACCAGAGTGTGAATGTGTGAGTGAATGAATAATGGATCCACTGTACCTGCTTTGAGTATGCATTATTATGCATAATTATTATTATTATTATTATTATTATTATTATTATTATTATTATTATTATAAATGCACCACACTGGGCCATTTTACTATGTGAATTACATGCAGGAGTAGAACCTATGGAGAGCATACAGCAGAGTATGAACAGGAGAAACATGATAAATCTGGTGCTGTGTACAAAGTGGTCCATTTTTAAAGGTGAAATCTTATCTCTCCTGCCACTGATCTCTGGGTAGAACCGCTCTAATCTCCAAACATCTGCAATGCTTTTAAAGAAAGAAATACTGTGATATAAAAATAGTACCACCAAATAAATGCATTTTCCTGAAACCACAACAGTAATAAAATACAAGGCAAAAAATTACAATAAGCGTGTCAAACTAAAGCTACAGTCAATGGTCAATAATAGAATTACTTGTAGTCAAATTGTAATTCCAGTGTCTCAGAACAGCAGAATTCGACTTCCTTCTCTTAAATCTTCTCAGTGATGGAGTTCTGACGCTGTAATCACCATTATCTGTTAGATTCAGTCAGATGTGATACTGTTCTACTCCAACCACTTGAAAAAAGCCCCTTCTGCCTCCATTTATCTTTATATTATTAGGCTGTGACTTGGGCCGTGCAGAAAGAGCTGCAGAAGGAACTGGTTCATTTATAAATTCTGACATTTTTCTGTCCAGTTTTAGCTTCTTCAGCTTTAGTTTCATCAGCAAAACCTCTTTCTACAAGACACAATGGTAACTGCTGTTGTGAACATGTCTGTCAATGCAACCAACATTACTGGAGTTTCTTTTAGTATTTGCTCAGTCTGAAATGATACCCAACTACCTAACTTGAAGGAGTGACATTTTGCTTTTTTAAATTGAATTATGCATTTTAAATCATTTCCCTGTGGTCTACATAAACTGTAAATGCTATGCTTGGGTCTGAATTCTTCATTAATTCAACTCCACAGGTCCATCTTCAGCCCTATTTCTGAGTGATGACACCAGAAAGGTCGTTCTGAACGCTGGCCCTTTAAATGCAAATGAGCCACTTCATGCCCCACCCCCTCCAGGTTCTTGGCTGTGTTGCTCTGTGCCGTTCGACCATCAACTGAACATTGTAGGTACTCGGCTTGAAGTTTGGACATATTTTCAGTATGGACTACAACAAGAAAAGTCTTGACCTTATATGTGCAAATGTTGTGATGTAACTAGTTATAAAATGTAACAAATTAAGCAGGAATTGAAACGGGTTTTAGAAATCCACTTGATTTTTGCCAAAATGAATATAAAGATAGCTTTGTAACACCTGGAGGGTTCAAATTCAAATTTTATGAACTATTAGGGTCCAAATACACAGATAAACGAACCAAAGACTAATAAAAGTGGGTTTAGCAAAATATGACCCCTTTAAAGTGTGCCTGTACTGGTCATGCTTACGACATTAATTGTGCTTTGTGTGTTATTTATAAGCAAAAGAGGCACAAATTCAGAAAAAAAAAGTGCCATAAATGCACCACACTGGAACTTTTTATCATGTGAACCTATGGGGAGCAGCCACTGTTGGCTGTAAGTGATGTACCCACATAGATTCCAGGTGATGAGTGTGAGTAAACAAGCAGCAGTCAGTGAGAGATATTGAGTGGAGAGTACAATCGTTTGTGCAGCCGTAAGCTTTGTACTCCACCATTGTCCTAGGGATGTGACGTAGCCCTGACTGTGTTCTGTTATACATAAAAGGTTCATTTAGATGTTAAAAATGTGCAGATCATTTACTCTTTTGTTTCATAGATCTTCCACGTGTTTAGCTCCACCTAGTGGTTGAATCCAGTAGCCCTGGCTAATGTGTATTGTTTTAAATAAAGTTCATTTCAACAGGAAGTAACAGCGGAACAAAAAATTATGTTAGCACACAGCTTATGCTGTCCACGAGACCACAGTGTCTTGTATTTTGGGGTTGCATCACCGGTACATATTATTTCTACGTGTTATACAACTTAACCTTTGTTTTGTACATGAACTGTAGTTCTAAACAAGACATTTGACTGTAACTGAGGTAATGTAATAAGCTAATTAACCGCATGTGGCGTGGTCAAAATGGCATACACAGCGCAGGACAAATTGTTCTGATATTTCTATGTGTTAGCATAAACAGTGCCGTATGGACGTTATGCATCAAAAAAGCATTTTGTACTTGTGGTATTTGTATGCCCTTTCCAGTTTCACCTTTTTCAGTGTCAATAAACCTGATGAGACACACTTCAAAGTCTACAGAGTCTTTGATACAAGAAATGTGTTATTAGCCATGATAACCAAAACGGCACAGACTGATAATGTGTCATGTTAGACTGGTGTCTGCTGCACAGGGTCAGTGACCAGTCCACCACAGCCCAATTAATCAGACAATACAAAGAGTCTGGGGTTCGTTTCTGGGTTAAATAGTGAACGCGGCCGTTTGTGCGCCCTTCAGCACAAATAGTGAGCGAATGATGGGTCGGCGAATGCAGAGGCTTAACGAACTCAAAATCCATTTCTGCGCTCGTTGCATTCGCTATTTGCGTTGAAGGGTGCGCTAAACAGGTGCGTTCACTATTTAACCCAGAATGAACGCCTCCGCTCCCACTGTTTCCATTCATCTGATCTGACAGCATTATGGGTAGAATGAAGAAGTATTAGAGGATATCTGTGAGCCCGGATCTGTGACCTCCTCCCTTACCCTCACCTGTCTGGATGGACCTCCTCACCATCATCTGACTATAGATGGACCCCCTCAACTGTATGCACCCCCCCCCCCCCCCACACACACACACACACACACACACTGAACTGAATTATTTACACATATATATCGTGCATCTAAGGATGAGCCCAGTTATTCCACTGGTGACTTTATTAACAGAACTCTAAATGGTCATTGTTGGTCGTAACCACGCCGAACAACAGGACAAACAGATTGTACAGAAAAACTGAACTCTGTTCCGTTCCTCTTATCCATGCGTTCATATCTCATTAGGCGCATGCACAGACACACACACACACACCCCTGCTGGTGTGTGTGTGGCACCAGTTCACTGCTCTGGTCCCATACAGTTCTCATTCATTCATTCATTCATTCATTCATTCATTCATTCATTCATCTCTCAAAGCCACACACACTTTGTCCTGAGCAAATCTATATTTACCTCCGCCAAGGAGGTTCTGTTTTTGCTGGCGTTGGTCAGTCTGTCTGTCTGTCTGTGTGCAAGATAACCCAAAAGTTATGGACGGATTTGGATGAAAATTTCAGGAAATGTTGATACTGGCACAAGGAACAAATGATAAAATTTTGGTGGTGATTGGGGGGGCACTGATCTGCCTTGGCGGAGGTCTGCACTGATCTGCCTTGGTGGAGGTCTGCGCTCTCCGAGTGCTTTTCTCCGAGTGAGTGGATCAGTCCTTACTCAGTAAATTCGTTTTTATCAGTGCAAAATGTCCATGGGAAAAATCTGATATCATTGAAGACATTGTCAGACTTGTGTTAAAATCTTCTTCTACAAATGTAAATAGTATTTCAAAGGAAACACATGACAGAAATGAAGTGAAATGAATCTACAAGAATACATTCTCCTTCTAACACGGACCTCTGAGGTCCATGTTAAAATCAGCTCTTTAACAAGGAACTGGGCGAGCGCTCACTTTTAACCAACTAGCCCAGAAATGGGATAGCGCATTTTGTGTTGCGTTGGGGTTAACAGACTAACAAACAAATGCATTTTGCGTTGCACTAGTTGTTAACAAACAAAGAGCGAGCCCAGAAATGGGATAGCGCAAAATGCGTAAATAGACGCATTTTGCATTGCGCTGGGCTGGATTTAATGAATTAGTGCAGAAACGAGCCCCTGGGTCACTACCGGTGCTGGAACAGCCCATGAAGGAGGAACCATGGCTCTGACCATGACTGTGACTGACTGACAGAGCAGTGACGTAGTACTCACACATACCTGACAATGGGCTATAGCATAAGTTACCGAGTGGAACCACTAGTATTATAATAGATGTTTTGAAATAGCTAGCAATGAAAATTCAGTACAGGTTCCCTTTAAAGGTTAAAGATAAGTAACAATTAATTATAAACCTTCTTTGTCTGCTAAAATTTTTAAAGCTACTTTCTTTACTCCATCCATCCATCCATCCATCCATAAATAATAACCAATGTAGTGGTAGGTAGATTAGCATATGATTACCAGGAATTAAATAAAAAACAAAAAGGAAAAAAAAAACAAACAAAAAAACAATTGTTTCTGAAAGTACAAAATCTTGTGTATCCATCTACCCGCCCATCAATCATCCATCCATCCATCCTGTGGTGCTTAATCCTTATGGGGTTAGTTGGGAGACCACCACAGCTATTTGTTAATGTTAATGCTAGTTTCTAAGGTTTAAAGTTAAACCACAATAAAATAATTTACAATAAATTACCAGTACAAGTCCTTAAACTACCTTTTCAAAGCAGCTGGCAGCCGTTGTATTTTTTTTTTTTTTTCTTAATGGTAAGTTAGCTTTTATGATGGGTCCTCTTATGGAGTTAAAAGCCCCTCTGTCTCATCACTGACCGATAAGCTGTGCAAATATACATAAACAGGTCTGTTTTTGCGCTAACAGACGCCGCTGCAATCAGCTAAATGTGTGTGAGGAACATGTAAACGGGACAGAATGGCCTCTAATGCACCCCTTAAAGAGAGAAGTGACAAGTGTTAGCATGACGCACACAGCTTATTCAGTAAAATGGATTTTATTACCCAGAGGAGAGTTGAAATTGAGAGCATGCGTTTGCCCTTTTTTAGCCACAGATCTACCTTGTTGAGAATCATTAAACAATACGCAGCAATAAGTCAGAGTTACTGACAAGGCTGACATGTAAATGTTGTTCTACTTTAAACACTATTATATTACAGTCTGTCAGATACTCCGTCATAGATCATTGGTTGGAGCCTCTAGCTGTTACAGCACGTTCTAGTTGAAACGACATGTGGAAAGTGGACATAATTCAGCATGTTTTTATCACCCAAAATGAAACACTGGAATCATCATGGGATATTTTTCATGTTTAATTGGTTTGTGTCTGAAATGGTGGAAAATACAAAGGAGACATTACTATAAAACTGTCATGGTAGGATGGTTATTCAGACAGACAGAGTACGCTGAACTAAAAGTACTGACTGAATGTCATTACTGCAGTAAAAGTATAAAAGTACAGCCTCTGGGATGTCTACAAAGGACAAACTGAACTGAGCCTCACATCATATGACAATTATAAACCATTCTAACTGTAAATAAAAGAACATAACGTGCTGCACACTTTTAATTAGGGGTGTGTATTGGCAAGAATCTGACAATATGATACAAATCACAATACTAGGATCATGATACAATATATCAAAATATATCATGATACTGTTAAAAAGGCAATTTTTTGTTTGTTTCTTTTTTTTAAATGAAATTTCCTAGAAGAATTCAATTGCAGCAGAAATATGCACAAATAATAAACACATTTTTTAAATCACAACAGGATCTAATGCTATATCACAAATGTTCCTGTGTTAAAACTTAAATTATGTTTTACAGATATTACAGTTTAAGAACCTGTTCAAATGTTCATATTCTATTAGTTCAGAACTAACATCATAACATTATTTTTGTGCAATCCCAACAAAGGAACTACCATCTGCCTCTGACAGTAAAAAGTGCTTTTTGGATGCTTCAAATGACCATTATTTAATAAAACAGTGTTTAATAATAATTAAATTATAAATTATAAATAAATAAGATATAAACAATAAAGAAAACCAAAAAACAAAAATGAACCTCTGCCATATCTGCATTTGAATAAATACCTAAAAATATTGATACAGTACTTTTTAATATTGATACAGTATTGTGAAATGAAAAATCACAATATATTGCAGAACCGATATTTTCTAACACTCCCACTTTTAATCTCCCTTGTCCAAATATGGTGTAAGAATCTGTTGAAAGTTACTGCCGTATAATTTAGATTAGATTGTCTTTGTGTCAAACATACTACATACATATTTATATTTGAAAGTACTCGGATATTATAACTGCACAAGGCCTGAAACAGTAGGTTAAGGTCACCTGTTTTCAATAGGCTTGTGCTCCATGACAAGATGCATCCACAGTGTAAATTTGGTGCAGATACATCAGTGCATTCTTCAGATAATGTGATTATGTCATTAAATGGACAGACAGGCAGACGGATGACTAAACAATTACAATACCCTTGGGCCGAGAGGTAAAAACCCACTTAATGAACATCAACTTCATTAATTTTCCATTTAACTGTCAAGCAAATTTTTAAAAATATAAATCAAGCATTTACAGGTGGGTCACAATTTTCCAATAGTCATTAAAAAAGATTAATTTATGCAACTATTGTCCTGTCATACAGTAACTAAGGCATTTTCCCTCATGCCAGTAGAACTTAGGAAACTGTTGAATCGAGACTGATCTCATGAAATCACGTTGTATGTCATGCCAGTTCTTATGGCATTTTTGACCTTTCGCGTGTCATTCAACACCATTTGATCGCATGTCAATTTACGCCAAGATCAATCAATCAATCAGTCAATCAATCAAATTTTATTTACATTGCGCCAAATAATAACAAACGTTAACTCATTCATACAACATACTGAGTTGGTCGAAACCAGACTCTAAGCCAGGGGTGTCAAACTCATTTTGGTTCAGGGGCCAAATTTAGTCCAATTTGATCTCAAGCGGGCCAGACCAGTAAAATAATGACTTAATAACCTATAAATAATGACAAATCCAAGTTTTTCTTTTTGTTTTAGTACAAAAATACTCCAATTAAAATATGAAAATATTTACATTTTACAAAAAAGATGTGAATAACCTGAAAAAAAACAAAACAAAACTAGAAGCACTCGGAGAGCGCAGACCTCCACCAAGGCTGATCAGTGCCCCCCCCCCCCGTGGGCCCCCCCACGCCAAGGAGGTTATGTTTTTGCCAGGGTTTGTTTGTCTGTTTGTCTGTCCATTAGTGTGCAACATAACTCAAAAAGTTATGGACAGATTTTGATGAAATTTTCTGGTCTGCGCCCCCCCCGTGGGCCCATTTAATTATTTCTTCCTTATCCCATTTCCAACAAACCCTGAAAATTTCATCAAAATCTGTCTATAACTTTTTGAGTTATGTTGCACACTAACGGACAGACAGACAGACAGACAGACAGACAAACCCTGGCAAAAACATAACCTCCTTGGCGGAGGTAACAAAAAAAAAAAAAAGAAATTTCATTTGAAAAATTAGTGCAATTTTAATAATAATAGATTGGATTTATATAGCACTTTTCTGGACACCCAAAGTGCTTTACATTATTGACCCATTATTCATTCTCTCTTACATTCACACTCTGGTGGTGGTAAACTACATCTGTAGCCACAGCTGCCCTGGGACAGACTGACAGAAGCGTGGTTGACAATTTGTGCCTACGGCCCCTCCGACCACCACCAAACATTCATACACCAGTGTGGGTGGCACTGGAGGCAGGGAGGGTGAAATGTCTTGCCCAAGGACTCAACAGACTGACAAGAACAGAGCGGGATTTGAACCGCCAACCCTTCAGTTATTGGACGACCCACTCTACCACCTGAGCCACAGCCGCCCACATGTTTTAATATTAATTCAATTCAATATTATGCCTCGACTTATTATTCATACATGTACATTACACACAATGTTACATAAATGTTTGGTAACAGGCAGAATATTGTTAAAATTTTGGAGTTTGGAACTAAAATTTGAACAATTTCTACAATATTACATCTCCTATTATTAACATAACTACAGATCACAGTGGATCCATAAATGCACAAACATTTAGTAACAGGCAGAATATTGTTAAAATTGCACATTTCGGGTTGTTCATCTTTGTTTATATTTATGTATTTATTTGCATTTTATTGTGAAAGAATAGTTTTGTAAATGTAAATATTTTCACAGTGTAATGTTATTTTTTTCACTTAATTTTTTTTCCACATAATTTTTCACAAAGAAAATTTGTAGTTGTCATTATTTATGGGTTATTGTGTTGTTATTTTGACTGTAGATCACATTGGTCTGTATGTGAAACCTGAACCAAAATGATTTTGACACCCTTGACTGTTCAGGTTCATTTTTGCACTTTCATCCTGCGGGCCAGAATGGAACCTTTGGCCGGCCAGATTTGGCCCCCGGGCCTCATGTTTGACACCTGTGCTCTTAGCCTATATGATGTCTGGTTCACATAACCCTAACCGTAACCCTAGACAGAACCCTAACCCTAACGCTAACCTACCTGTTCCTGAGTGGGAATAGGCTGCACTCAGCTCCATAAAAAATAAAGCACAGGATTTTGTTTCTTAACATTATTTTTTGCCCAGACAAAGGCCCATTACCCAGCAGTTAAGATTCACTGTTTTTTAATTGAACGGTAGTCTACTTGGTCTTCGACTGATGACATTTTACGAGATCACGAGAACAGAAAAACAGACAAGAACATGTATTGAGAAACTCCTTCTGTTTGTTCCTGAGGTTTAATTGAGTCTAATGCGTTAACACCACCGTTTCACTAACTGCATGTTTTTGTGCTTTTCATGAATATCCATGAACTGAGTGAGCAACAGCATCAGTCAGTGGAAAAGTGTTAGTGTTTTGTTGTTTACCACTTCTAATAGTTTATGAGAGCGAGCAGTGACGGTGGAGTCTGGACTGAATCACACAGATGGACAGATGGATGTTCTGCTCCTCAGCATCGTATCCTTAAATCATGGTGTGTGTGTGTGTGTGTGTGTGTGTGTGTTTACAGCAGAGCGGTGGCACTCAAATGAACTGTGAGGGAAATGTTTGGACAAGATGTAAAACAAAAGCTGTACAGCACATGGTCTCCGTGACGACGCTTTCTGTTCGTCTACGTCAACGTCGGATATTGACGACCATGTGTCTCCACTGCTGGAGGGGGTAAGGGGGGTGGGGGTGGGGGGGTCGACATGCCATGAAGGCCTCCAGATACCTTTTATAGATGAGCTTCCAAATGTACTAAAGGTCATTGAATGCATCACCAGCGTCCCTCTCCTGTCGGGGGCTGATTCTCCTCTTGTTGCCTCCAGTTATTGATCAACCTTCTTCACTTCTACTCATCGCATCGTCCATCCATCCATCCATTATCTTCCGCTTATCCGGGGCCGGGTCACGGGGGTAACAGTCTAAGCAGGGATGCCCAGACTTCCCTCTCCCCAGACACTTCCTCCAGCTCTTCCGGGGGGACCCCGAGGCGTTCCCAGGCCAGCCAAGAGACATAGTCTCTCCAACATGTCCTGGGTCATCGCATCGTTCTCATCTCAAATCCACACGAGCATTTGGTTTCAGGGAATCCATGTCTGTGCACTGACCTCCGAGACCGATCTGTTGGAATTACACTCAAGTCTGGGGAGAACCGTGACACTGAACGGTTCCAGCATTTATTTGAATACTTCGTTTCAATATTAAAATGATGAAATATGGGCGAATGTTAAAACAAACCTGAAAGTCTTTTCCCTCAGTTCTGTTATTTTCCCTTATATTTCTCATCATGCATTATGGTTGATTGGTTAAAAATAAAATTAATTCAAATATTAACCTCAAGTATTTTTTTTTGTCAATTTTTCTCAAATTTCATTTTGGCTTGTGGCATGAATTTTGGCAAAAACTTTTCTTGTTAGTGAAATTTCTGAAATCCAGTGTCTTTAATTCAATAAGTTTTCGTCTGGGATTAATAAAGTATTCTGATTTTACCCTCACATGTCTTATACTCTGGACTCCTCATGGGCCCTGACAGTCATATGACTCCAAAATATAACTAAATCATTCAAGAATTTCATGGATTCACCAACAGTAAAAATTTCAAAATTCACTACCAGGAAGGAGGCACTTGAAGTAGCTCAAGCCATTTATGTAAAGCCCTGTGAATTGCCCTGTGCATGAATTGTGCTATACAAATAAATTTGTCTTGCCTTGCCTATGATTTAACTTTTTACTATTATTGTGTACTCTTATATATTTATTTGAAATATCCAGCATGTTGTGAAATTTAGAGAAAGATCTGTGGTACGGGGTTGGTTAGGGTTAAGGGGCTATATTTTCTTGTCTCTTTTATTGGTTTAGTTATGACTCATGTCTGCCAATTGTACATAGTAATGATGCACTTATATATGTGTATATTTGTGTACATGTGTTTATATACATATCTATTGTTATTTAGTTGTTTATTTGTTATTTCTGTGATTTATATCTTGGTTAATGTCCTGGCACATGTATGTGTATATGTTCATATTTCTTGTCTGGAGTGACAGACATATGTGGATCTGCACCTGCTTTTCCAAGATTTTTTTTTTTTTTAATCACTACTTTTCATCAAAATGAAATGTTAACATTAGAGAATCCATATACGCTGTAATAGCAGTGAGATTAAAAAAAAAAAAAAACATCTGGTTTTAATAGAAGTCAGGCGAAGTTCTCAATTTACCGGCCAATCTACGTTCCTACCCTCACCTATGGTCATGAGCTTTGGGTCATGACCGAAAGGACAAGATCCCGGATACAAGCGGTCGAAATGGGTTTCCTCCATAGGGTGGCTGGGCGCACCCTTAGGGATAGGGGAGGAGCTCAGCCACCAGGGAGGAGCTCAGAGTAGAGCTGCTGCTCCTTCACATCAAGAGGGGCCAGCTGAGGTGGCTCAGGCATCTGTTTCAGATGCCTGCTGGACGACTCCCTGGGGAGGTGTTCCAGGCATGTCCGCTGGGAGGAGACCTCGGGGAAGACCTAG
This sequence comes from Sphaeramia orbicularis, assembly GCF_902148855.1. Classification (NCBI taxonomy): domain Eukaryota; kingdom Metazoa; phylum Chordata; class Actinopteri; order Kurtiformes; family Apogonidae; genus Sphaeramia; species Sphaeramia orbicularis. The sequence continues at coordinate 48,928,642 of NC_043972.1, forward strand.
GACACGCTGGAGAGACTATGTCTCTCGGCTGGCCTGGGAAATCCTCGGGGTCCCCCCAGAAGAACTGGAGGAGGTGTCTGGGTAGAGGGAAGTCTGGGCATCCCTACTTAGACTGTTGCCCCCGCCACCCGGCCCCGGATGATGGATGGATGGATGGATGGATGGAAGTCAATGGGGCATTTTTTTCCATGAAGGTGTCCAAATGGAGTATCTGATACAACATAAAAAATACTAATGTAATCAAATCCATTTTGTTGTTAATCATTGACAAATCCAAGAATCTAATCACCACTAATCACCCCATCCCCCTACTATTTATTATATGGAAAATAACACATTTTTATGGTTTCTTGTAATAAATAATTCATTATTAAAATAATTAAACCAGCATTTAATGAGTTAAAATCCTGAAAAATGTTGAATATTTGGTAATTTTGAACAGGGCTGAATATGTTTAAGAGGTAGATAGATAGATAGATAGATAGATAGATAGATAGATAGATAGATAGATAGATAGATAGATAGATAGATAGATAGATAGATAGATAGATAGATAGATAGATAGATAGATAGATAGATAGATAGATAACAGTTTTTTTGTGCATGTACATTTTTGCCACAAAGTTTTCCATCCAGAGGGTAGTAAATATGAGGAGGATACAAAGTTCATAAATATTTCAATATAATACTGAATAATGTTATTCTTAATGTAATTCAGCATTAGATTCCACATTCTGTTGGCCAGTTTACTCATTTGGCAGGACAGTGTTTATCAGCGTGTTTAGAGGCTACAAAGCATGAAGTTAACGTTGTAATTATCAAACACAAGTGTGGGTGTTATACCTAATGTAATGTTACTCTATTCCATTCATGAGCAAAATACAGTAAAATGATAATTCCATCTAGTCTTAGATATGATCGGTTTAATATTATATTACACAAACTGGAGAGGAACAAGGATTCATTTTTAAACCAGATGAAATCACTATTTTAATTTAAAAATATAATGCACTAAATTTTAAAACTACTTCTTCAGTCAACTTTATTTCTATTGGACATTAAAACAAATTGCCCAAAGTGTTGTAAAAAAAGATATAATTAGAACTACATGATATGGTAAACTAATAAAAATAAGAATATGATATACTAAAATTAATAAAAACAGATCGGATAAAAACGATAAGAACATTTAAAACTCAACCAGTAAATAGAATAAATAGAATCCACACACTTGTACAAAAATTTTATTTAAAATGGTCTTATAATCTGTTTTTAGTCTTTTCTGTAAATTTATTCAAAATGTATTATCCAAACCAGTCTAGATGTAAATATCACAATTACAACAGTCAAAACAAGTTCAACTCTACACTAATATAAACTACTGAGTATTTATGTACGTAGTAAAAGAGTAAATTCAGTGTCTTTATAATAAACCAACATGTCACACTATGTAAAATAAATAAATCAAATAAAAGTTGCTTCTTTCTAATCGTGTCCACAGCTGTTTGGACCGGGTTTACCAGGATCATCTTACACCTCTATATACTCCTAACCATCACCAGGTTAATGACGTGATCAGTCAACTGACTTAATTAAATCAATTAACCAATGATGCTGATGGACACGACAAAAATACTCAGTGGATCGACCGAGTGTAAAAATGTACATCTTGTGGTTTTTGTCACTGTGCACAGATTATATTTGGTTGATCTGACAGGTCGATGCCTTTAACGCCTATTTTGTCGATAATGAAAATAAACAAGATTAAGATTAACTACGAGATCCTTCATACGTGAGCAGATCACTGAACACAAACTGACAGCTAATGTTACGGCTGTCGGATTAAATAAAACAGTCCGATGGAAATGATTAGAAGTTGTCTTTAACTGTCCTGGACTGAAAGCGTTTTCTGGAGATAACCTTTGTAAAGTGGAGGTTTATATTAGAATGTGACAATAGAACCAACAGAACCAACAGAACCATGGGACGGTCGAATGAGGTAGAAACTTATGACACTTACAAAATACAGTTCAGTTTCATCCAAACTATGAGACGTTTCCTTCAGTTTTCTCTGGTTTCTGGCAGAACAGGCAGTGTCTGTTGACGTCTCACTATAAACTTAGCATATCTTCGCTGTCAGGCAGAAACCTCGTAAGTCCATTTTGGTCTTTTTTTTTGTTGTCATGAAATAATTCTAATGGTCATTTTTCATGTTGGCCTGACAGTTTTACAAATATTTAACCAATAAAAACTGTTGAAAACAGCTTGTGACTACATCTGTTAACCCATAAAAACCCAAACACACACTCGACCAAAAGCATCTACAGATCTAAACTGTTTAATGCCTGTTGATCCACTAATCCTATCAATTCATGTAAATAATTGGTGTAAAATACAGTTTGTCATCTTTTCATGGTCATCAGATATGACCCATTTGGACGTTCAGAGGCTCCGTAGTGAACGTGGAAACACCGTCATCTTCTACAACATTGATTCACCAGTAAAACCCATGGAGTCGGATCAATGACAGTGGATGGACACACTGGGTTTATGTTTAGTCCAGTGTTTCTCAAACTGTGGTGCGGGCCCCTAGGAGAGGTGCAAAGGCTTACCAGGAGGGCATTGGTTATCTCCTGGGTGTTTTTTTTTTCTTCAGGTTAGAACATGTATCAGGTGGAACTAATGTTTTAGCGTTGGAGCGCCAGGACTCATTTTAGGGACGTACAACAAATGAATCTACTGTCATGGTGATCTATCGCTAGACTAGATAAAGAGTTTAGGTTTGGAGAATGGACAAGGATTGGACTGAAAAGAAAAATGTGCAATGTTTCTGTACAGTTTGTACAGTTTACACTTTAGTGTTCTGAGATGTGCATGTTGCAGTCACTGATATTGTTCAAATGTTCATCTTTGTTACCAAAATGTGTTCGTTGTTCTAAAAAAAAACAACTTTATTGTCATAGTTGTGAGATAATTGCACATTTCATATTTTTATTTGGAAAATTATTGTCTCAGGGAGCAGTCTGGTTGAGTTTATTTGTATTGTTCAAGCAAAAATCTAAGTCAGTTTTAACTTGTTCAACAAATTATTCAAGGAAAAGCAAATAGTATTATTACAATTTTGATGTTTCTTTCAATAAAAGTTATAACTGCACCACTGTTACAATGTTGTTGGGGTTGAGGAGGGTCTGGAGATTTTTCATCTGTCAAAGGGGGGTCGACAGAAAAAGATTGAGAACCACTGGTTTAGTCAATGATATTTTTGCTGAAAAAGTGACTTTTTCCTAATTTTATTTTCTGATTTGATATAATAACCTTTGAATCAACTCTGAGCTTTTTCAACATCTACATGATCAGTGAAGTAAACGTAGGAAAATTCATGATTTACACTGAAAAAACTTAAAATAAAAGAGGATAATATTAAAATAAATGGTGATAAATCACGTAAGAAAGATTAAATATAGAGAAAAATACATTCGGGTACTGCCATAAAAGTACCACTGGGTCTTTCTGGGTTAAGTCCATTCATTTATTTAGAATATACATTGTTTTTTCAGTTTCCTATATAACTGTTTTGGATATAAGAGGTTTCCACCAAACGGCGACAATAGATTGCATCATTCTGGACTGATAGTACAATATTTTCAGTATGAAGGTGAAAGGACAGTAAATCAGCAGCTGTGTTTTCCTGTACATGCATCTGTGACAACCACAGCATTTACATTAATTCATTATTTCTTCATCAGCAGCAAAACGACGTGTTACACAAACTGTGCGGAGTCAAAACAAACACTTTAGTACAGATGGACATTAAAACATCATTATAAATACACTGAGATATACTCACTACACTGGCAATCTGTGCTGAGGGTTTTAACGATCCAAAGCCACAGGTTAGTGAAACCATGAGCAAAAATACTAATTATATTGTCAAACACCATTTAAAACTATTGTTACCTGCGTATCAGTAGGTTTGACAGCACTGGTTCATACATTTTAATGAAGCTGGTTTTTAATTCAGTGACAAAATGATCAGACAGACAGACATAGATGAGATATTCAATCAAATATCTGTAATAATAGTCCTGAAATATCAAACAGACACACACTAAAAGGACTGTGATACCTGTTTTAGAGGTACTTTTGTAATCTGGCTTTAGTATATCTGTAAAAACAATGTCAGATTTAATTTCTAGTGTGAATACAGTACTGTATATTGACTGTTGCATTATGGGTCTTTGTGACAGACTGGGTAAAACGAAGCCACTAAAGGAGGAATAAAGAGATGGTGTCATTTAAGGGTGGGTGATACTGGGGATTTTGGAATCGACCTGATACTAGGTAATTAAAGAGCTGGTATTGCCGATATCAATACCGATACTTTTTACTTGAAATGTCATGATCATTGAATAATTTTGTGATTTTTCCTTTAGTTAAAAGATTATGATTATAATAAAACACAGAACAAAGATTTTAGGCAAATATGCATGTTTCTTTTTTTTTTTATTAACTAACTACAATATAAAACAATTTAACAGTATAAAAAATTCTAATAAATAAAAATAATAAAATAATTCCTGTTTTACCTTTTACTACACACAATTAAGGAACTAGTGCAAAATAACAAAAAAAGCAATAATGTAATAAAAATATTGGTCACATGAACTTTGTGAGGAAATTTGTGTAATTTGCTGGATGCATAGAAAAGAAACTGCAACTAAAGTATCGATCCCGTCACGCTAGTATTGATCCGATACTGATACTCACCTTAGTATTAATAGCATCAATATTTAGATTGACGTGCTCAGCCCTAGTGTTATTAACAGAGTTCTAGTCCAAGGTCAAACAGCCTGAAACAACATGGAAATAGTTGTGGAATAATTCTGTTTATGTTTCAGCCATTTTCATCCATAATCACCATATGGACTGAGCTGAAATTTTTATTTTATTTATTTATTTTTTTTATTTAACCTTTATTTAACCAGTAAAAAGATCCCATTGAGATTAAGAACCTCTTTTCCAAGGCAGTCCTGGCCAAGAGACAGCATGAAACACAACACACAGTTACAACATGCAGTTACCTCATACAGTTCCAACAAACAATAATTTACAGGACAATTCAACCTATGAAAAACACGTGCAAGTCACTGAGCTGTTCTCCAGCACTTTGAGTTTGGATTTAAAAGCATTCAGGGAGATCAGTTCAGACAGTTTCCAGTCTTTTAGCAACATATTCCATGTGGACAGAGCAGAGTATACAGGGTGGGGAAGCAAAATTTACAATATTTAGAGGCAGGGACTGAAAGACAGTGTATGACCAATTAGTTTATTGAAAGTCATGAGAATTTATTTGCCACAAGAAAATTTACATAATAGAAAATGTTTTTATTCTATGTGTCCTCCTTCTTTCTCAATAACTGCCTTCACACACTTCCTGAAACTTGCGCAAGTGTTCCTCAAATATTCGAGTGACAACTTCTCCCATTCTTCTTTAATAGTATCTTTAAGAAAGTCGACATTGCTGTGTGATGTTCTATTGGTAGCATGTTCTAAAACGCCCCAAATAGCATAATCCAGAGGGTTTAGATCTGGGCTAGAAGGCGGGCATAAACATGATTCCCAAAAATTGCTAAAGTTGGATTTGTTGCTGTTGTCAACAAGTGTTTTGGTGTTCTTGTGTAAGATTTTAACTTCAAATCATATTTTACTGCATTTCTAACGTTCTTGTTGTCTACCTCAAGTTCAGTTGCCATTTTTCTCATGGATTCGGTTGGATTCTTTGGGATTTTGGATTTGAGAGCTTTAATAAAAGCTTTGGTACGTTTTTTGTTGTTTCCTCCACTTCCAGACTTTCTCGTAATAGTTTTGCTCATAGTCATTCTCTTCTTTCCATTATAAACAGTCTTTATGGACACTCCAACTATTTTTGAAATCTCCTTTGGTGTGACGAGTGCATTCAGCAAATCACACACTCTTTGACGTTTGCTTTCCTGATTACTCATATGGGCAAAAGTTTCTGAAAAGGTATGGATAATAGTGTTAGGTATGATTATGACATCAATATATGTTTGGTTTCAAAACAACTGACGTAGTGCCTGCTGAGAAAAAACAACTAAATGTTCATTGTAAATTTTGCTTCCCCACCCTGTACAAATGCCCTTTTTCCCAGCTCTGTACGGGCGAATGGCACAAAGAGGAACAAATGCTCATTCAATTGCAGACAATGAGAATCAACACTTCCTCTTGTTATTAAACCACAGATATAGGAATGCAGTAACCCAAGTATGGCCTTGTAAATGAAGGTGTGCCAGTGTCCCAGCCTCCTAGTGGACAGAACAGGCCAACCCACTCTGGAATACAACTCACAATGATGTGTCATGGTTTTAGAATTAGTAATAAACCTCAGAGAAGCATGATAGACTGTGTCAATCATTTGAAGATACTTGGACGATGTGTTCATATAAAGTACATCTCCATAATCTAACACTGATAAAAAAGTGGCAGTGACAAGGCGCTTTTTTACATCAAAAGGAAAACACAACCTATTTCAAAAGTAAAAGCCCACTTTAAGCTTTAACTTCTTTACCAGGTTTTCAATGTGGGTCCTGAAAGTGAGGGAGTCATCAGTCAAGACACCAAGATACTTATACACATGAACCACCTCTATGACATTTCCCTCAAAAGTAGACACTACCGGGACAGATTCAGGTCACTTCTTAGAGTCTGAGAAATAACACAACACACATGCAGGAACAGTGTAAAAACTGTCCAAAATGTAAAGCGTTATGGCTTCAACCAGGAACTGGCTTCATCCAAGTGTAAGTAAAGAAGAGAAAACAGGGAAGTGTGTTTGACTGGGCTGTTCTTTCTGTCAGTTCCTCATAGATCAGCTATGACGGGGCCTTCAGACACTGCTTCCTGCTGCTTTAAAGGCTCCTTTAATAAGACGTCGCACCGACCACATTTCACGACAATCACTGCATTCTTCTGTAACACCTGCACTAGTTTCTGCGTCTCTGCTCTGATGTCTCTGTCTGGAGGCATCCGGGCCCGACGTCCATCAGCTCCACTTCCCTTTTCCACCCTTCAGATCTCTTCTTAGTGAATATTTCATGCTCTACTAGTCACTAAACTGCCTGTCCCAGAGCACCGGCCTTCCCCTTTGTGCAAAGAAAGCGCTTGCTCTTCTTCAGCACTTAGTGCTTTTGCAGCAGATTGAGCGTCGCTGCGATCATGACCGAGTCATGAGCCCCACGGCGCCGTTAAAGGATGCTCACAGGAGGCAGATACAGTCCAGGCAGTGTTCAGAGGAGCTTCAGTCAACGCAGATGGACGCAGATACTTCAGGCTCAAACAGCGAAACAGGATTCACCGGATCAGCTGCACGGACGAGGCCATGTTCGCCAAGACCACGTCAAGACACAGTTAATGGATGGAAACTCTGTTCACCAATACTCATCCATCCATTTTACAAGTTCCCTTGTTAAAGCATGAGATGTTTTATTGGAAGTAAAGACTTGAGTGTTTTTCTTTAAAGGCTCCGAAGGGCGACTGAACAGAGCATCGAATTACCATGTACTCTTATTTTAATGTTTTCTGTGTGTTTGTGTGTTTTGTTTAGTTTTTTGTTTTGTTTTATTTTTTGGTTAACTCATAAAAACCCAGTGTTACTTTTGTGGTAGTTTTCAAATGAATTGTTTTCTCCACTTAAACTTTCATAAGTGACTTCCATTTATTATAATATTATCCTCTGTATTTTGCATTTTTTACCTTAACTCATGTACAGTCGCGGAAAAAAAATATTAGACCACCCCTTGTTTTCTTTAATTTCTTGTTTATTTTAATGCCTGGTGCAACTAAAGGTACATTTGTTTGGACAAATATAATGATAATAACAAAAACAGCTCATAAGAGTTTAATTTCAGAGCTGATATCTTGCCGTTTTCCATGTTTTCTTGATAATAACCAAAATCACTTCAGTTCTTACATCAGTAGCTATGGCATTGTACTGACAAAAACAGTGCTTTTAGGCATTCTGTGTTTTCTTTTCTGTCTGTTTTAGTCACATGATACACACAGGAGTTAGTACTTGATTGCTTAACCATTGTTTTTGATGACTTTTGATGGTCTAATAATTACGTCCGCCAAGGAGGTTATGTTTTTGCCAGGGTTTGTTTGTCTGTTTGTTTGTCTGTCCGTTAGTGTGCAACATAACTCAAAAAGTTATGGACAGATTTTGATGAAATTTTCAGGGTTTGTTGGAAATGGGATAAGGAAGAAATGATTAAATTTTGGTGGTGATCGGGGGTGGGGGGGCCCACGGGGGGGGCCACTGATCAGCCTTGGCGGAGGTCTGCGCTCTCTGAGTGCTTCTAGTTTTTTCTGTAACTGTATTTTCCTACATTCAACATAGATGTTCATGAAAACTTAGAGTAAATTAAAGGTTATTTGATCAAAAACAGAAAACTGAAGAAAAAGTCACATTTTCAGCAAAGACATCAATAACTGAACATAAACCCAGTGTGTCCAGCCACTGTCATTGATCCAACTCTATGGGTTTTACTGATGAATCAATGTTGTAGATGACAGTGTTTCCACGGTAACTACGGAGCCTCTGAACGTCCAAATGGGTCAAATCTGATGACCATGAAAAGATGACAAACTGTATTTTACACCAATTATTACATGTATTATTAGTATAAGTGGATCCACAGCTCTTAAACATCAGTAGATGGTTTTGATTCCCAGTAGATTTTTTTCAGGCGTTTATGGGTTAATATTCTGTGGTTCCAGTCCTGGACTATGACAGACACAGCTGACAGTTTACGTAACATTTGCATGTTTCACACTTGCCCCCATCGACCAATCACTGTCTGTTCTGTTCTAGTCGGCTGATGTGAACAGCGATTCCTTTGTTACCCATGACACCCTCCTCAGCTGTGGTTCACAGATACATCAACGTGTGATTGCGATATGAGTCATGGTTTTGGTGGGAACGGTAATTTTTACTTTTCATTTCCACAGAACAAATACAAAGTTCTGTGACATTCCTGTGAGTGTGTATCACCCCAGTCTGTGCTCATGTGTCTTCAGTGACAACAGCAGGTTGGGACGCGTTTTACATAATCCAAAACTGTTGGATCATCTGCATAGTAGGGAGACATCTGATACCACTCAATTGTACCACTGAACAACACGACAAATCATATCTGCCTGCGGCCATGAGACTGTTTAATTCTACAGGGGTTGGACAAAATAATGGAAACACCTTAAAAAATCAACAAAATATAATTTAATATGGTGTAGGTCCGCCTTTTGCGGCAATTACAGCTTCAATTCTCCGAGGTATTGATTCATACAACTTGTGAATTGTTTCCAAAGGAATTTTAAGCCATTCTTCAGTTCGAATACCCTCCAACTCTTTTAGAGACGATGGCGGTGGAAATCGACGTCTTACTTGAATCTCTAAAACTGACCATAAATGCTCAATCATGTTGAGGTCTGGGGACTGTGCCGGCCATACGAGATGCTCAACTTCATTAGAATGTTCCTCATGCCATTCTTTAACAATTCTAGCTGTATGGATTGGGGCATTATCATCTTGAGGTGAAGGTGTTTCCATTATTTTGTCCAACCCCTGTACCTTATATCCACATAATTATAATTACACACTTATTTATAAATGTTTCTTTTATTTATCATATTGATAATATTTGTCTGGTACATTTTGTACAAATTGCTTGTTCTAATAGTGTTTTAATAGAGCAGGGGTGTCAAACTCATTTCAGTTCAGGGGCCACTTTCATCCCAATATGATCTCAAGTGGGCCGGACCAGTAAAATAATAACAGTGAAAAAAGTACAGTTATGATAATATTTACATCTACAGCATTTCCTTAAAAATCTGAGTAACATGAACAACTTGAAATGTCTTAAGAAAAACAAGCACAATTTTAACAATATTCTGCCTCAGTTTATCACTTCATCATTTACACATGTGCATTACAACTTACATTACAATTACAAATACACAAAACATGTCGAACCAGGTATAATGTTGGTTCAAATTGCATTTACTTCTCTTGAGACATTTCAGGTTGTTCATATTTGTTCAGGTTATTCACATTTTTTGTAAAAGGATAGTTTATTAATGTAAACGTTTTCATGTAATTTTACTTTTTTTCATTAAAACAAAGCTACACAATCTGCAGTTGTCATTATTTATAAATTATTATGATACTATTTTACTGATCTGACCCAACTGAGATCTGTATGTGGAACCTGAATTAAAATGATTTTTACACCACTGATTGTTAATATCTTCAGTGTAATTTCTGCATTTCACTAATTCATCCTACGGGCCAGATTGGACCCTTTGGCGGGCCGGATTTGGCCCCCGAGCTGCATGTTTGTCACCTGTGTAATAGAGTGTTTTAATTCATATATTTGGTATATATTTATAACTACATGTGTATATTTAGAGCTTTATATATATTTATATGTATATATTTTTCTGTAGTATTGATCATTTCTTTCCTGCTGATTCTGCTTCCGACACTGCCATATCCTCCTGAGACCCAGGAAAGTAAAAGTTTTGGATTTTATTTATTTATTTATTTTTACAGTAAATAATTGTCCCGTTTGGAAACAGCAAAGTCCAAGTTTTTCAGATCCTTTTTTTATGGAATGTCCTCATCAGTTGACGTTTTTTTTTTTTTTTGATTTTGTTTTGTTTTGTTTTTTTTCATTTTAAGTGAAGCTGTGAACCTCTTGTACAGAGGACCCAAATCCATTCCTGGATAACGACAAGAGCTGAATATTCTCAGTATTCATTCATAAAAATCAGTTAGTCACAGTTTCATCCCTAGTTTTTACTGGTTCTTGACAGTGGTGTCCATTGGCCAAACTGGGACAAACACCCGTGATGGCGTGGGTCATGAGACATGAGGACATGCTGCGTTCGAGTTCCAGGACACGACACAGTCTCATCACAGTTAAAGCTGCAGGAGTCGACAGCAGTGGAAAAAAAAAAAAAGAAAACTGAATTTGAAAATACACATGTTCTTTAGCGCTCTGCTGCTGACTCAAACCACGAGACAGAATATAAAGACAGAAGAACTTATTCTGGTCTAGTTTAGTTTAGTTTAGTTTAGTTTAGTTTAGTTCAGTTTATTTTGGTCTAGTTTGGTTTAGTTTGGTTTGGTTTAGTTTAGTTTAGTTTGGTCTAGTTTCATTTGTTTGGTTTAGGTTTAGTTTGGTTTGATTTAGTTCGGTTTAGTTTGGTCTAGTTTAGCTTGGTTTTGCTTAGTTTGGTCTAGTTTGGTTTAGTTGGGTTTGGTTTAGTTTGGTCTACTTTGGTTTTGGTTTGGTTTTGTTTAGTTTGGATTAGTTTGAAGTAGTTCGGTTTAGTTTTGTGTAGTTTAGCTTAGTTTAGTTTAGTCTGGTCTGGTTTAGTTTTTGTTTGGTTTTGGTTTACTTTGGATTAGTTTGGTTTAGTTTGGTCTAGTTTAGCTTGGTTTAGTTTTTGTTTGGTTTTGGTTTACTTTGGATTAGTTTGGTTTAGTTTGGTCTAGTTTAGCTTGGTTTAGTTTTTGTTTGGTTTTGGTTTAGTTTGGTCTAGTTTAGCTTGGTTTAGTTTAGTTTGGTGTAGTTTGGTTTTTGTTTGGTTTAGTTTAGTTTAATTTGGTCTAGTTTGGTTTAGTTTGGTTGACCTACTAAACACGTCCTACACATGTAATAAAGCTTTTCTCTTTGAATTAAACCTTTACACATCTCTTCAAAACACTGTGCAAAATACACTTCACTCACTGAAAGTTTTACCAGGTAAACACTGAAACATTACAGTAAAATATTAATCATTTATGTGTTCAGGAGCCAGAAAGAAGTGAATATGGTCTGAATCTGCAAAACATCTAGCTTCTCACTGTTACTTTTGTCTGTTTTTCAGAGTGTACTAACCTGAACACCACAGGTGAAAGGCTCTTAGGAGTGAAGACACAAATCGCACGTTTCTCTTCCCAAACTGCCTCTGAGCGGAGGACCTTTAATTAACGTAAATATAAAATATATTATTCTTCTTTTAAATTCACAATGACAATGAAATACCGTACTTTCCGGACTATAAGCCACTACTTTTTTCTCATGCTTTGAACCCTGCGGCTTATTCAACAATGAGGCTCATGTATAGATTTTTACAGGCTAACGGCCTCCAGGGGGCGCTCTAGCAGGAAGCGCAAAAGCAAGACAGACAGGTGGAGGTGATGCAAAGAGGAGAAGATTTAAGCAAAACTTAACAATCATTTTGCGTGTCATGCACAAACACTCATCATGGAAAACACATGAAGAAATGCATATGATGCAGCTTCGAAGTTAAAAGCAATCAATCTGAAGGAAATAGAGCTGCTGCACCGAAGTGCCATTGAGAGCAACAACGGAAGAGAGACTGAGAAGGTGTGTGACGGAGCCTTTCTGAGGCTGTTCAAATCTGACACGGAAGAAGATGACTTCAGTGGTTTCAATGCACAGAAGGAAGATGAAGATAGCGATCAATGACTTTTCTGGGTTTTTGAACCAGCTGTGTTCTTGCCGTTTTACTGCCGTGTTACAGGCACTGTTTGGAAAAAAGTAGTGAAGATATTAAAATAAATATTTGAATAATCTTTCGGTTTGCCATCTTTCAGTGCAAATATCTCATGTTACAATGTGGACACCAGCGGCTTATAGTCGGGCGTGGCCTATCTATGTACAAATGTTTTTTTCTTTTAAAATTTGGTGAGTGCGGCTAATAGCTCAGAAATTACGGTATCTGTTTTGCTGCATCAAATGAAAACAAAATCTAAATTTCACAAATGTGATCAAACACATTGAGTGCATCACACATACAATAGGAAATAACTAAGCAACAGAATGAACAGCTCCTGAACAGGTCTTCTGATAGTCATGAATGTCAATTTTTAGTTGAATATTTGTTGATACTTAACACATTCCAAAATCCTTAACACAGCAATAAGTTTAATAGAACTGAAATGATGAAATAAATTATTTGATTACAGTTTTCCTGAATTAAAGCTTTGTTTCTTAATTTCACTGCAGATAAACATTGGTTCCACTGTTGTGTTTCACATGGACACTTATTGTGATGCACATGACCCCAGGATCAACACAAACAATATAGAGCATAACTCAGAAGAGATGAGGACGAAAAGGTAGAACACGTCTGTATGTTCACTTTTCTACATCAGAACCATCACTTACTCCTTTAAACTTTTAATCTTTACACAAACATTAAAAACTTTAGTCTTTATTTATTTCAGTTGTTTGTTAGTTCCATCTTTAGTTGTTCATAAGTTGGATCCAAATGTGTTGTAGACTGCAGTGCACATATTGTTTGTAGATGCTATTGGACTTGTTTATTATTGTTTATATCTGTAAATATTTTACATATACTTTTATACTGTTGTTATTGTTTCTATATAGATATATTATACTAATATATTTTTTGTGGTTGTTGTTTCAGCTGGTTCTGGAATAAAGGACAAGTTGTTTGTCATTTTCACACGTCTGTTTCACATTTTTACAATTTTTTTCACCTACTCAAATAATCATTTAATCAAGGTAAAGAAAATTATTGATGGATTAATTGATTACAAAACTAATCAACAGCTGCAGCTCTAACAGCCACTTGAACATACAGATGTAGCTAATGATTGTATTTTATGTCGTTAAACTTCATATATCAAATTATTTCTCCATAAATCTGTCTGGTTAATATTTATATCTTGTTTCTTGTTGTTGTTTCAGTTGGTTTTGGAATAAAGGAGAAGTCATTTTGACATTTTTACTCTTTTTTTTGCCTTTTCAAATTACTGTTTAATTGGATTGAAGAGAATCATTAATAGAATAGAATAGATCTATATTGTCACTGTCACAGGAACAATGAAAATCAGTTTAGCAGCTCAGTTCAATTTAGCAGCAAAACAGTTAGTGCAAAAGGGACTGAATAAGAACAATAAAATAAAATACAAATATCACAGTGTTAAGAAAAATGGACTGTGCGGGGGCTTCAGAATAAAATATTAATACACATGTGCTACTAAAGTAATGCTAGAACTCCTGAAATGAACAAAATATACAGAAAGAATATACACAAGCTAACTCTATACTACAGATGAGAGATACGTACAACGAATAGGATATATATACTATACATAGATTGATTGATAGCACTGTTTGTTTATGTGCTTGTCTATGCTGGTTTGTGTCAATGTATTGACAATGGTTGTTCATAATGACATGTTACATATGTGAAGGAACAGAAACTGTATTTTGTTTTTCTTGAACATGGTGCTGCCTTCCATTCATATCTCTCCAGCTTCTTGCTTTATATTTGTATTTATTCTTTTTATTTTTTATTCTTTTGTGTTATATGAAAAACTCAAAAAAAGATATGGACCAGAAAATACATTAATTGACACAAAAATCATGAATAGCTGCAGCACTAAAGTTCAACAAAAACATTCTACTTCAATAAAAACCTGTAAACATTTAAAAACATGAGCCTATTTTAGGGCTGAATAACCGCAGACGGGCCTGTTTGGGTTTGTCAACTGATCAATCTAAAGTCTTTAATTTTCCGTCTTGATTTCAACATAATATTTTCTTTCCAAATAAAATCAATCCAACAAATTCCAGCTCTGGATCATTTCTATTTTGGAAAAAGCTGTTATCTGATGTGCTCCGACAGTAAGAATGTGGACTTGGCAGAGGTTTTCAGGAAGGAAATGGTGCTGAATGACCTGTTAGTTACTGACAATGTCACAGTGCAGCCCACAGTATGTGACACAATAACGGCTTGTTCTTGCCATTGAACATTGTGGCTCTGTTTGGATCGCTGCCACAAATGCGCTGTCAGGATTTTGCTTCCCCTCCGCCAGCTCTCCAAACAAACTCCGACTTATCCTCTGCCTCATAATGGCGCCTTCTTCCCCCTGAATGTTCGCCCGGTGACAGCAGCTGATGTAACGCTGCAGTCACTGGGGCCATTTGTCCAGCCTGGCTTGCTCAGAGGCACATTGGAAGGGCTCTAGAGGTGCTGAATTCTCCTCGGCCTCTCGGAGCTCGCTTCGTATCTGACACCATAACTCACGGCTGCTTCGCCTGGATGTAACATTTAAGAGGAACATTGTACGCCTCGACGCTAATAGCAAAGGAATGACATGGTCGCTCAGTCAAAGCAGATTGAGGCTGAGTTATCTGTTACCGAGAGGGATCGCCTCACGTCCTCTGACTTGATTAAAATGGTGGCTGAACCAATAAACTCTAGGACAGATATTAATGTAATTGCTGAAGCAGCTGGTTCCTGTCTGGGTTATGATCCATTGTTTGAGAGAAAAACCAGAGAAGGGGGGGGTGGGTGGGTGATCATAAAGAGAAGGGAAACAGTACAGTACAATAACCATTTGTTACAGCACAGAGGGGAAAAACAAAAGAGGAAGTGCACAAAATGGCATTTGCACAACACACATAAACACTCCGCAATGTATGAAGACCTGTCAGCCGTTACCACGACAACCGAACACCTGGTTTGTCCTTGTGTGCCTCCGTCTGGTCGACTCATCACCTTAACGCATCAAACCTAATCGCCGTCCCACTTCGACATTAGCCGCCGTCCTCGTCAAGGTCTGGGAGAAGTCACTGGACTCCTGATTGAATTTGCTTCATCTGTTGAATCGTCTGATGAGTCTATTCATGCAGGTTGAAGCTTTCATCGGTTCAGGAACAGATTCTGTGGATGCTGTCAAACCTTAAAAAGAAAGTCTGATCATTCATACTGGTGTTATTGTTGTTAACGAAAACTAACGAAATGACGAAAACTAGAATTGAAAAAACATTTTTGTTAACTGAAAAAAAAACAAGACTAGAAAAGCACTCGGAGAGCGCAGACCTCCACCAAGGCAGATCAGCCCCCCCCCCATCACTACCCAAATTTAATAATTTGTTCCTTGTGCCAGTATCAACATTTCCTGAAATTTTCATCCAAATCCGTTCATAACTTTTTGAGGTATCTTGCACGCAGACAGACAGACAGACAAACAAACCAACGCTGGCAAAAACATAACCTCCTTGGCGGAGGTAAAGAAAACTGTAATTAAAAGAATAAATAGGACCAATGGCCCTGTAGCTTACCGGCCAAATTAAAAGCTTTGGGAAATGTATCCAGATGCCATTTATTATCACCCAGTTATGTGTATTTATTATATTTCAGAAATAGCCAATGTTTTGGTCTTATTCCGATCAGATCTGTAAAAAATTCAAATTCCAACTTGATATCATTGATACTGATTTATTGGATCAATCCACTTCCTATCTGTTATCATGGGAAAATTTTTCAAAGTGGCACCAAATCCAGAATGAAATCCGGATCCAAATAATTTCAATACCTTGTGTTGACATCATCATACAGAAGCTGTATACTAAGTTTGAAGTTGATCAGAACTGTAGTTTCGGAGAAAAAGACGATTGAAATTTTTTCCCCATAAGAGCCCATGTTAAATTTTCCGTAAGTTCCCGGATCCAGAAGAAGATCCTGATCAGCATGTGGCCATTATGTTTTGGTCATCTCCCCATCAGGGCTGGACTGTAGAAATGTACACTTAATATCATTTATATTTACTGAGTTATTGCATCGATCCACTTCCTATCTGTTATAATGGGGAAATTTTTCAAAGTGGCACCAAATCCAGAATCAGATCCGGATCCAAATAATTTCACTAATTACCTCCGCCAAGGAGGTTATGTTTTTGCCAGGGTTTGTTTGTCTGTTTGTTTGTTTGTTTGTTTGTTTGTCTGTCCGTTAGTGTGCAACATAACTCAAAAAGTTATGGACAGATTTGGATGAAATTTTCAGGGTTTGTTGGAAATGGAATAAGGAAGAAATGATTCAATTTTGGTGGTGATCGGGGGTGGGGGGGCCCACGGGGGGCGCCACTGATCAGCCTTGGCGGAGGTCTGCGCTCTCCGAGTGCTTCAAGTTTTTGTTGATATCATCATAAAGAAGCTGTATACCAAGTTTGAAGTCTATCGGAATTGTAGTTTTGGAGAAGAAGACGACTGAAATTTTTGTAACGGACGACAGACGACGACAGACGCATGACGACAATAGCCTACGACCTGTTGGCCGGTAAGATAAAAACGATACCTAACTGAAACTGTATTGTGAGCTTACAAAACTAACTAAAACCTATAAAAACTAGAAGCACTCGGAGAGCGCAGACCTCCGCCAAGGCTGATCAGTGCCCCCCCCGTGGGCCCCCCCACCCCCGATCACCACCAAAATTGAATCATTTCTTCCTTATCCCATTTCCAACAAACCCTGAAAATTTCATCCAAATCTGTCCATAACTTTTTGAGTTATGTTGCACACTAACGGACAGACAAACAAACAAACAAACAAACAAACAAACAAACAAACAAACAAACCCTGGCAAAAACATAACCTCCTTGGCGGAGGTAATTATAGATAAAATTCCCTTCGTTTTCAGCTTTGTCGAGGTCGGATTGATATGAAGTTGATTAATTTTGCTCGAGCAATTTTAGCTAGCGACACTTCACGGTCCGTCACTGCTCATCACTTGTTTGGAGTCGTCTTCTGGTCCCCACTCTACCTGGAAACGTGGAGACTAAAGTTGGAAGAAAGCAGCAGAGTCCTGTCTGGGATTTATATGAATTTGACGGAGAAGAAGATAAAAGATACGAAAAAGCTAAAACTAAATTAAAACTAAGCTTTTAGAAAAAAAACGAAAACTAATAAAAACTAGCAAACCTGGTCTAAAAACTCATTAAAACTAACTGAATTAGAGAAAAAAAAGTCAAAACTAAACGAAACAAAACTATAATGAAAAATCCAAAACTGTTATAACCTTGATTCATACTGGAGAAATGTATATATTAAAGGAGCTGTATGTAAGAATTATGTTCCAGGTGATCATAAAAGGGCCCTGAGTATCACCAGACATTAAGGAATCCTGTTCTTTTCAAATACTGATATCACTGACAGTTGTAGTCCAGTCAGAATATTCACATTTGAAAAGCTAAGTGTCAGCCCCTAAATAATGTTTATGTTGTCATTTTGTGTTTTGGTCTGATGCTCCACCCATCACCTATCTACCAACCACAAAGTCAGTAGCGTTTCAGCATTCAGGTTTCAGCTCCAGTGCAGATATTTACAGGTGAACAACCTTTTACAGTCACATCCGCACCTATGGGTGATTTCAGATTGGCCTAGTGACATATTTGGATGGAAGCTGGAGTCTCTGAAGAGAAACCAGGTGGACTCAGGGACAGAAAAGCCCACAGCGGTGGTTGATTCAGGTGCTGGAATCAAACCCAGGACCTTCCACTGCACCGCGCTTCCATATGAGTGTTATTAATCCATAAAGACCCAAGCATTCCTCACTGACCAAAACCATCTACTAGTGTAAATAATACAGGGTGGGGAAGCAAAATTTACAATATTTTGAGGCAGGGATTGAAAGACAGTGTATGACCAATTAGTTAAAGTCATGAGAATTTAAATCTTCAAATCATATTTTACTGCATTTCTAACGGTCTTGTTGTCTACCTCAAATTCAATTGCCATTTTTCTCATGGATTTGGTTGGATCCTTTAGGATTTGGGATTTGAGAGCTTTAATAAAAGCTTTGGTACGTTTTTGTTGCTTCCTCCACTTCCAGACTTTCTCGTAATAGTTTTGCTCATAGTCATTCTCTTCTTTCCATTATAAACAGTCTTTATGGACACTCCAACTATTTTTGAAATCTCCTTTGGTGTGACGAGTGCATTCAGCAAATCACACACTCTTTGACGTTTGCTTTCCTGATTACTCATATGGGCAAAAGTTTCTGAAAAGGTATGGATAATAGTGTTAGGTATGATTATGACATCAATATATGTTTGGTTTCTAAACAATTGACGTAGTGCCTGCTGAGAAAAAACAACTAAATGTTCATTGTAAATTTTGCTTCCCCACCCTGTAAATAAAATTAACAAAAATTAATCAAATGTTTGCAAAAAAATAAATGATGTGATAAAAAAGCAAAAAAAAAAAAAAAAATGGACAAACATAAACAATAAAATTAACAAAAACAGCCAAACTGATCAATAAAATGAACAACAATGAGAAATAATTCAACAAAACAATAAATGACAGCAAAAAAAAACCATAAGCCACAAACTGAGCAAAATTGTAGAAAAACCAAAAAACCCATGGAGTGATAAATGACATGGATGGAGACACTTTGTTTATGTTCAGTTACTGACGTCTTTGCTGAAAAAGTCAACTTTTCTTTAGTTTTCTCTGTTTTGACATAATAACCTTTGGATTTACTCTGAGCTTTAATGAACATCTACATGATCAATGAATCAAATAAAGGAAAATACATGATTCACCCTTAAAAATGGAAAATACAGAGGATAATAGTATAATAAATGATGATAAAAGGCTTAAGAAAGGTTGAATAGAGAGAAAAATTCATTTGGAACTGACATTTGGGTTAAAACTATTAATGTGTATGTAATATATATGTGTGTGTGTGTGCAAGGGAGAGTCACAGAGTTCTCAGACAAATATAATAAAAAAGTTTATTTTATTGTTAAAGTCAGTCATGTCCCTGGTGAATGTCTTTTCCAGTGATAATATGGACACTGCATTTGGACCAGGGGTGGAGGTAGTACAGGTAGATCACATGACATTAAAAACACAGAAAATCAACGTAAGGGTTAAAAGATGTCAATGATAGAACTCGTATCTGTAACGGGTGGTGTACAGGATGGAGGACCCAAATACAACACAGATAACCAGCTCCAAAAGTTTTTATTAATTATCACACAGGTAATGATCAGGCAGTGAGAGACCTCAGGTGGGCAGGTGTAAGGCTCAGGATCAGTGGGGGTTTGAAGAGTCAGAACCACAGAGAAGGAAGGCAGGTCCTTCACTGAGGCGATGCAGAAAACACAGACGTGGACAGAAAAAAACAGCGCTGAGGGAAGAAGGGACCGGCAAGAACCACGCCATCACAGGCAGATGAAAGACAGAACAAACCAAAGCAGATATCGTAGTCAGGGACAGAAGGGGGGGTTGGCTTAGCGGGGCAGAGATGAAGAAACGTGAATGGAATCAGATGGGGTCAGAACCGAGAAGTCAAGCAGGAACAGAACACATGAAGGTATGTGGACAATGTGGGAAAGAGGAGCTGAACCAGAGCTGCTTAAACACTGGTCAGTTGACTGGGAACACCTGTGAGCAACAGGTGGAGAGGGGGGTGGTTGATGAGGGGGAGGACGGCAGTTGGGCAGTAGCTGATGAGGAGCGGCGAAGTGAGGGAGGAGATAATACCAGGATTCAAACCCCCACCTCCCACATCAAAGCCAGTTGTGGGATCCACTGAGCCGTTCTGCCCCATGTACACAGTTCAGTAGTATTACATACAGACCGTTACTCTGTGGCAGGGGTGTCAAACTCATTTTAGTTCAGGGGCCACATTCAGCTAAATTTGATCTGCAGTGGGCTAAACCAGTAAAATAATAACATAAAAATATATAAATAATGTCAACTCCAAACTTTTCTCTGTGATTCAGAGGGGAAAAAAAGTAAATTTACATTATGAAAAGGTTTATATCTACAAACTGTCCTTTCAAAAGATGTGAATAACATGAACAAACTGAAAAAATAAGTGTAATTTTAACAATATTCTGCCTCAGTTTATCATTTACACATGTACATTATAACTTACAAATGTACAAAACATTTAATAACAGACAGAATCTTGTTAAAATTCTACTTACTTCCCTTAAGACATTTCAGGTTGTTCATATTTGTTCAGGTTATTCATATTTTTTGCGAAGTTATACTTTGTTTTAGTGTAAATACATGAAAATATTTACATTTACAAAGAGAAAAATTTGGAGTTGTCATTATTTATATGTTATTATGATAGTATTTTACCGATTTGACCCACTTGAGATTGAAGTGGTCTGCATGTAGAACCTGAACTAAAAGGATTATTAATATCTTAGTGTAATTTTTGCATTTCACAAATTCATCCCAAAGGCCGGACTGGACCCTTTGGCGGGCCGGATTTGGCCCCCGGGCCGCATGTTTGACACCTGTGCTCTATGAGAATCTTTGGAATGTACGGCCAGACTGGAACTACATCATCAAATGGACGTCCATCAGTCCTGGTGCATCTACAGCCTGTCCATCCATTGGAGTGGATCTGTCCTTCACTGTGGTTCTCCCTGAGGTTCCTCTTTTCCCTCTGGGTTTTTGGAATTTTTCTTTGCCGAGAAGGAGGGTCCAAAGATGGGGGAGGCCCAGGACATTCATCCATTTCCTTCATCTACTGTTTATTTGACTGCTGTTTGTTTTCATATCCAACTAATTCTGTAAAGCCCTGTGAGGCAACCTTGTTGTGATACAGGGCTCTACAAATAAAACTGAATTAAATTTAATTGAATTTTGATTAATAAGGTTGAGGGAAATAAATAAATAAAACTTTTTTTTAAAGCATTACATACAGACCTATTTGCTGATTCCATTTCTGAGGAAGTTCTGGATTTTTTTTGGGACGTGACGTTTAATCCTGTGGGCGGTGCTTTGGCGCAATTTTTTGCTCTCCTACCCCTATTATTGGAGGGGGTCTACTCTACACTCACCATTTATAACCAGAGTGTATTATGGTAAAGGCAGAGCCTTTTGCCCCAAACTGGAAACACGTGACTGTTCACTAAACTACTGAAAACACTTTAAAACTCCACTTGAATGCAGATTATACACAATACTCACTGTCTGTATCATGTATAGCTCATTTATTTAAATATTCATGTTTTTGTAACATAATTTATGTGATTCCCATCGTCATCTTCTTCATGTGACACAGGTGAGGCGGTGTCCTAGTGCCCCCTATTGACGAGCCGCCACTGCCCTGGGTCAAACTGATAGATCTAAGTTTCATCCCCAGTGACACAGCACTCATCTGAGACCGTTTGAACAGATCCTTGTACATGGTTTTAACATACTGATACTGACCGCTGGTAACCACTAGCAACCACTGGTAACTGGATCATGTAATAGACCAGTTGTTCACAAGATGAACACAAAGCCCAGTAGTTTCCATTAGTGACAAGTGCCATCATACTGAGTTGTTCTGTGTTGGGTTGTTCAGTTATATGTGTGTAAATAATAATAGTTAAATATACAGACCTGAGTTTTGTTAGACTAGGGAGTCTCTGCGAAAAGCTAAAAGATACTATCAGTAGGGCCTTAACCTTTTATTGGGCAAGTGACTATTTTTGCTGAGGACAGCAGGGAACAATGTCAGGTCCAATGTGGTCTGCAGGGTCTGTAAGGTCCACCTCTGCATGAACAGTGAGTGTACCTGCTTTGTTAGGTACCATGAAGTAATGGTACTAATGTAAGGACTGATGTTCAAAGGGATCATGTGGATGTGGGCAGGGGTCTGGATCAGCACTTATGTTGTAATATTCTAAAAGTGATGTTCTAATGTTCTAAAATACATGTTCCTTTCACATTGCAAGTGTTTCTCTTGCACTTTTTATTTATACTTCTTGAATTTAATTATTATTATTTATTTATTTTTTGTTTTTGCGACTTGCAGGCAAGGAACCAAATATGGTAATTTCACTGACCTTGATTTTCTACATGACAATTAAAAATGTGAAAAAAATTTCAAAAGTAATACAGTCTTGTTATGTCCTTCAATAACACACTGAGGTTGAAAATGTGAATTTCAGAGTATTTCTATAAAGAGTAAATTTGAATCGACATTTTTTCCATAATTTCACACTTCAATTTCATTGCAAATTTCATTCTTAAGAAGAAGCCATTACAGTAAATTGTGTAATTATTATTTTTTTTATTTTAAATGACTGCTCAGTGTAGCCGCCTCATGCCTGTATGGGCTCGCTACACAACTGTGCATTTCTAAAACGTTCATGCAGTTCCGTCACGCTGGGCTGCATGGAGTCACTCAGATTAAACGCATTCAAGCGTTTTATTGTGAAGAGATGAGTAATTCTGAAGTGTATATGAAAACTGAACTCTCCAGTGAATCTCCAAGCTTAAATAATTCAGCAGGAAATCTTATGTGAGAAAGCGGTGCTACCCAGTGGTCTTCTACTGCCCCCTGGTGGTCAAAGTACAGTGGTGCGGGTGGAGGGTCTTCCCAGGGGAGGTGGACACACTTGTGCAGGCATCAGCTGCACCCTCAGCTGTCCACACAGCATTTCCTATTCTAAATACAGCCATGACCTGTTTTAATGTTTAATGTGTGCTGTTTCCAGTCGAGTAAAGCCCACATCAGCACATTTCCACAGTGTCTGCAGCACAGTCAGCCTATTATATTTTTATCATAATAATGTTTTTTTTTTTTTCCAGATCGCTTACTCACCAGCTTTGAAAATGTAAAGTATTTTGCAAACCTCTAGACACTGACCGTAAAGATTTAACACAAACCACCTTAACCCATAAAGACCTAAAAAGCATCTACTGGTCTAACATGTTTAATAACTTCTGAAGCATTTAATCTATCAATATGTTGAAATAATTGGTGTAAAATACAGTTTGTCATCTTTTCATGGTCATCAGATATGACCTGTTGGGATGTTCAGAGGCTCCATAGTGAACATGAAAACACAGTCATCTTCTACAACATTGATTCACCAGTAAAACCCATGGAGTTGGCTCAATGACAGTGGATGGAGATTCTTGTTTTTATGTTCAGTTAATGATATATTTTGTAGAAAAAACAATCTTTTTTCCTCAGTTTTCTCTGTTTCTGATATAATAACCTGAATTTACTCTTAGCTTTAATGAACATTTACATCATCAGTACATTAAATATAGGAAAATACCTGATTTTCACTTAAAAATGCAAAATATAAAGCATAAATGACGATAAATCACTTGAGAAAGGTTAAAAATAGAGACAAATTCATTATGGAACTGCCACAGAAGCAGCACTGGGTCTTTATGGGCGAATATCATGACATCCTTCCATCACAATTTGTCTCCTGACACTGTTTGACAACATCGAACACAGGACGCTGCAAAAGAATAAGACCTGAAAGAACTACAGGAAGTACAGGAAAACACCTGATGTACTCTGAAAAAATGCAAAATGCATAGGATATTATTTAAAAAATGGTGATAAATCACATAAAAAAGGTTAAAAATAGGGAGTAATTCATTTGGGAAGTGCTGGAAAAGTAGCAGTGGGTCTTTATGGGTTAACATGCATCTCTTATTGACGCAAACGTGAATACATCGATCCATGTATTCAAATGTGTGATCTACAGAGGTCTGATAATACTGAAATATGAACCGATAATTTATTTTCATACAAACTCCAATTAAAAATGAACAATTCTGTTGGTTTCATTAATTTTATACCACTGCAGTTCTAGAAGTCCATCTATCTATCTATCTATCTATCTATCTATCTATCTATCTATCTATCTATCTATCTATCTATCTATCTATCTATCTATCTATCTATCTATCTGTCTGTCTATCTGTCTGTCTGTCTGTCTGTCTGTCTGTCTACATACATATATAAACCCTCATGTCTGAGAAATGCACTTTATTAAAAAAAAAACAAAAACAAAAACAAAAAAAAACCAAAAAAACCAAAAAAAACTGTTCTTTCAGAATAGTATTTTGTCATGAAACCCAATACATAATACACAGTTTTTGGACTATATAACTCTATAAAAATAACATTCTGCAGGAAAACCACAACATATTTAATATTTTCTCACAAAAGAGCATCTTTCAGATAGATTTTCTTCAGTTCAATTCAGTTTTATTTATAGAGCCCAATATCACAACAAAGTTGCCTCACATGGTTTTGAATTGACAAAAAAAAAAAAAAAAAGAAATACACACAATGAAAATAAACAGTCAAGTAATCAGTTAGTAAACAGTCAGTGAAGCAAATTAATGAATGTTCCAGGCATCTCCTATCCTTAGACCCTCCTTCTCAGCGACGAAAAACTCCAAAAAGCCCCGAGGGAAGAGAGAAATCTCTGGGAGAAGCACAGTGAAGGACAGACCCACTCCCATGGACGGACAGACTGTAGATGAACCAGGACTGATGGACGTCCAGTGGCTGATGTGAATCCAGTCTGTAAGGGTGCAGTAGGGTGGGGGCACATGTGGACAGCTGAGGGGTACGTCTGGTGGGGGTGAGGAGGTCCATCCAGACTGGTGAGGGTAATGGAGGAGGTCTGGGGGCTTCTGTGTGCATGTATGTGTGTCTGGGGAATCACACAAAATCCAGAAGGACCTGACTGCTGCAGTTTGTCATACTTATGTATTTTTGGTCAATGAACTGACTACGGAAAAAGAAAGTCGATAGGACCAGTGTTTGGGAGATATTAATAATTTTGGAATATAATAGTCTTACAGTCATGTTGCTTTGCCCAGAACACTTTGGTGGTGACTGCTGTATAAATGTGGTACAGCATGTACGAAAACACAACTGCATAAAAACGACCACATCTAGAACCTGTTTCCTACAGGGGGAAATGGGTAAATACTTACTTTGAAGACAGATCCTTAAATATAAATGGGTGCTTCTATGAAACTGGGTTTATTTTGGTACCTGGCACTTGGCCAACTTTTTAGACCTAATAATAAAAGAGAAATTTACATATATTTGCCCCCAGGATGTACCTAATGATGACCTCAGATAAACGCCAAAAAAAAAAAAAAAAATTATACTGTTACTCTGAGCCATCTCAAAATTAATTAATTTTTAATAAAATATTGGGACCAAAAATAGGACCAAAATTGGGACATGAAAAGCTACCTAGGTGTCAGTGGATTTTATCTGGACCACATGACTGTAAATGGTCTTATATACTGCTATAATAAAAGACACTGTGTTAAATTTGAGGATCCTAGTGGTTTTTCTGATCCAGACTTGTGGGTTGTTCATGAATCTCAGTCTCATTCCAGGTTTTGTGTGTAACTCATCGTGTCCACTTGTGTTATGTACAGAACCTGCCCAGTTATACGCATATAAATTGCAAATGATTTTGCAACAGCGGCTATTTCTGTGAACCACTCTGTCTTGCATAGTTAGTTCAATTCCCAAAATGGACCTGTGAGAAAATAAAGACATAATTACAAAAAAAACAGTGGCACATAATTTTCGTGTCCTTTCGATGGTGTTATACACAGATTTTTGTATTAAATATAATGTAAAATAATATAAAAATGTGTTTTATCTGAAAAATAGTTTCACTTTTATATCAGTAAATGTTTATTTTTAAAATAGACCCAAAGTGCTTCCAAACTTGCTTCATAACATTAGTCTACATCTGGTTTGATTTTTTGCCCCCATGTCCTGTTTTTAGGGATCAGTTTCATAGAGGCCCCCATATACACAGGGTGGGGAAGCAAAATTTACAATGAACATTTAGTTGTTTTTTCTCAGCAGGCACTACGTCAATTGTTTTGAAACCAAACATATATTGATGTCATAATCATACCTAACACTATTATCCATACCTTTTCAGAAACTTTTGCCCAGATGAGTAATCAGGAAACCAAACGTCAAAGATTGTGTGATTTGCTGAATGCACTCGTCACACCAAAGGAGATTTCAAAAATAGTTGGAGTGTCCATAAAGACTGTTTATAATGGAAAGAAGAGAATGACTATGAGCAAAACTATTACGAGGAAGTCTGGAAGATACTATTAAAGAAGAATGGGAGAAGTTGTCACCCGAATATTTGAGGAACACTTGTGCAAGTTTCAGGAAGCGTGTGAAGGCAGTTATTGAGAAAGAAGGAGGACACATAGAATAAAAACATTTTCTATGATGTAAATTTTCTTGTGGCAAATAAATTCTCATGAATTTCAATAAACTGGTCATACACTGTCTTTCAATCCCTGCCTCAAAATATTGTAAATTTTGCTTCCCCACCCTGTGTATATTTCCTGTATATACAGATGTTTCCTATGGGGGTAAATGGGTAAATAATGACTTTGAAGACAGATCCTTAAATAATAGTACACTTTAATCCAGTTTGGTTTTACTTACACATCCACCAAAGGTTTAGTCGACTCATCATGAGATGTAGTCGACAGAACAGTTGGAATTCCTAAAATGTGACTGAACCTAAATCAACAATAAAAATCTAAAGTGCTGTTTTCAAAATACTATCATGAGACATGTCATGTTCAGTGGTGTTTCCAAATGTAAATATACGGCAGTGAGTTGTGTTTAGTTTGGCTAAAACTGTCTGGAATTTCCTCTTGTGGGACTATTAAAGGCATGTCTTATCTGTCATAAAATCAAAGGTAAACAGAGAACATTAGCTCAAGTTCACTAGACTTTAAATGCATTAGATACCAGTGTTACTGGCTTCAGTCACCACTGGGTTCCAGGGTCTCCGTATCCTTCCACGTGTTAAATTTCAGACTTTGTAAGAACATTGGGAATTACCAGTGAACATCGTTGATGATGCAGGGCCTCGATTCTCCCAGTGTCAACACTATTAGTTTATGGCCTCGAGTTTTTCTGTCTCAGCCTAACCACCATGACTTTATGTAATCTATCATTTGAAGGTTTCTCATATAAATATATGGTTTTCAGGTTACAGACAAACATTAAATATTTGACATTGTTTTGGAGCCAAATCCCATTAGAAACAGAATATTAGAGGAAACATGAACACACTACCTTTAGAAGTTGATTTATTTCTGTGTCCTTTTTGTTTTTCTGCAGACTGATCAAGTCAGATTTAAGAAATGTAAATGAAGTTAATGCAACGTTATCAAAGTGAAGTTAACTTTATCCATTTTAAGATCAGTCAAAACCTAATTCAAGCCATTTTCAAGCCATTACACATTTTACACTTTAGACGATAAGACTTAAAACATCTTCTTCAGTATTCATAACAAAAAACCCCAAAAAAGTAAATCCTTGAATTATTTTCTTCCTCTGTCCTTCAAGAAGTTTCTGCTAAAAAGTTATTACAAAACATGAACGGATGAAAAAGCTGTTAAATTTATTGTGAAAAATACCATGATTGGAATTGATGATTTTAACATGTGACGCCCCCCCACAACTCAAACTCAAACATGCAAACTTTTATGAATAATATGAAAACTTAAAATATAAAATGTACATAATGATTTTTATTTGACCTGTTTTTTACTTGTTATAAGGAACGACTGTTTTAATTGTTATTGTTTTTGATTCTTTCTCAGACATTCATGTCAGTAAAGAAAGATTTGAACTTTAACCCTTAAAGACCTACAACTAGTTTTGTCACAACTTCCAAATATATATATATCATATCATCTTCTGTTTTGTTTTTTTTTTTTTTTGGTATTTTTCAATGTAAATCATGTATTTTCCTATATTTAATTCACTGATCAAATAATAATAATAATAATAATAATAATAATAAATAAATAAATAAATAAATAAATAAATATCACACTTATACAGCACTTTTTGGGCACTCAAAGCATGTAGATGTTCATTAAAGCAGAGTAAACTCAAAGGATTTTTTTTTAATCAAAGCAGTGAAAACTGAAGAAAATGTGACTTTTCTGAAAAAAATCTATCATTAACTGAACATAAAACTAGTGTCTCCATCCACTATCATTGATCCCACTCCATGGATTTTACTGGTGAATCAATGTTTTAGAAGATGACAGTGTTTCCACGTTCACTACGGAGCCTCTGAACGTCCATTCATTCATTCATTTTCTGAACCCGCTTTATCCTCACTAGGGTCACGGGGGTCGCTTGGAGCCTATCCCAGCTACATAGGGGCGAAGGCGGGGTACACCCTGGACAAGTCGCCAGTTCATCGCAGGGCTGACATATAGAGACAAACAATCACTCTCACATTCACACCTATGGGCAATTTAGATTAACCAATTAACCTATTAGTGCATGTTTTTGGACTGTGGGAGGAAGCCGGAGTACCTGGAGAGAACCCACGGGCGACACGGTGGTGCAGTGGTTAGCACACGTGCCTCACAGCAAGAAGGTCCTGGGTTCGATTCCAACACCAGTCGACGGGGGGTGGGACCTTTCTGTGTGGAGTTTGCATGTTCTCCCCGTGTCTGAACGTCCAAATGGGTCATATATGATGACCATGAAAAGATGACAAACTGTATTTTAAACCAATTATTGACATGTATTGATAGAATTAGTGGATCAACAGGTATTAAATATTTTATATCAGTAAATGCTTGTTTTCGGTGGTGGATGTTTGGGCCTTTATGTGTTAAAATATGAAGTGACAGACTGTGATGTATTTTCCGTTGTACATACATGACATGTCCACTAGATGGCAGTTGGAGCCCAAAGAGCTGCTGCCTCCTGTTCCCCCAGAGCTGCTCAGGAGTTTTCTATCTAATCATGTCTTATTCTGCTGGGATCGACCTCCTGGAGAATCACACCTGCCCACTTCCTCTCTGCCTTCACGCCAGGGGAATGGAGTAACCCACTCCCACAATGCACTGCAGCCTCCCTCTGTGAGGAAACACTGTAGTGGCACCTGTGAGCATATGGCACTTTCTTAAAAAATAAAAATAAAAAGCAAGAAAGTCAGAAATGATCCTTTATTATGAAACGCTAGATGTAAATGGTTGACGGGGGTTGGGGATTGTGGATGTCAGGTGACGCCTCTGTTCGATGTTTCAACTTTACCTTTGAGGAAACCGTTTCATATGCAAACATGAACAAACTGGGATTTCAAAGTTTTTATTGTGATGACAAAAAAGGAAGTGTTCACCCATCACCCCTCAGAGAACCGCAAACTGCAAATAATTAAAACTTGATGCAATCAGAATTTATTTTACACAAAGCAGCATGAAAATAAGTTTCCCTTTGACTGAGACTCTGCTGTTTGAAAGGTACAAATCTCTTATTATAGTGATCGATATTTTAAAACAGGGAGGACAAACATTCAGCCCAAAGGGTCCGATCTGGCCCCTGGGGTGAAAATTACACTGAAGATATTAACAGGCAAGAGCAGGGGTCTCAAACTCATTTTCTTTCAGGGGCCACATTCAGATCAGATTTGATCTCAAGTGGGCCGCACCAGTAAAATAATAGCATGACAACTCCATGAAAATACTTACCTTTATAAACTATCCCAAAAAAATGTGAATAACCTGAAAAAACTGAAATTTAAATACAAAAATTAAGAAAATTTTGTGCAATTTCAACAATAATTCTGCCTCAACTTATAATTTCTACAAGTGCATTATGGATCGGAGCTACAAAGACACTAAATACTTAGTAACAGGCAGAAAATAGTTAAAATTGTGCTTAATTTTCTTTAGACATTTCAGGTTGTTCATATTTGTTCAGGTTATTCACATTTTATTGTTACAGGATAGTTTCTAAATGTAAATATTTTAAATAATTTAATGTTTTTTTTGCACTAAAACAAAGGCAAAAATTTGAAGTTTGTATTATTTATAGGCATAACGTAGTATTATTTTTCTCACATCAAAGCAAGAAGAAAATATGGTCGTAATTTTTTGTAGGTTATCGTGTTATTATTTTACTGTTGATCATATTGGTCTGTATGTGGAACCTGAACTAAAATGACTTTGACAGCCTTGACTGTGGAATTTTTGCACATTGCAAATTCTTCCCATGGGCCGGATTGGAACCTTTAGCGGGCTGCATTTGGCCCCCGGGCCGCATGTTTGAGACCCCTGGTCAAGGGTGTTGAACTTGTTTTACTTCAGGTTCCAAATATAGACCAATATGATCTCAAGTAAAATAATAGCATAATAACCTATAAATGATGACTCCAAACCTTCTTCTTGATTTAATGTAAAAAAAAAAAAAAAAAAAGTAATAATATGACATTATGCCTATAAATAACACCAATTTTTTTCTGTTTTAGTGCAAAAAAATAACATTAATTATAAAAAATAGTTACATTTACAAATATCCTTTAACAATAAAATGTGAATAACCTGAAAAAATATGAACAGCCTGAAACTGAGGTGCAATTTTTACAATATTCTGCCTTTTACTAAAAGTTGTGTGCCTTTGTTGATCTGATCCATAATGCACATGTATAAATGATCAGTCAGGGCATAATATTGTTAAAATTGCACTTATTATTTTAAAGAAATTTTAGTTTTTTCAGGTTATTCACATCTTTTTGTTTGGATAGTTCCTAAATGTAAATATTTTCACAATTTAATGTTATTTTTTGCACTAAAACAAAGAAAATTTTGGAGTTGTCATTATTTATAGGTTTTTATGTTATTACTTTACTGGTCTGACCCACTCGAAATCTAATTGGGCAGTATGTGGCCCCTGAAAAAACACCTCTGTTTGAAATCATCTTGATAATAGTCAGACTAAGACAAGTTGTGACTCATAGATCAGTTTATCTGTTTTAAGACTTGGATGTGCAGGATGTGAGGCTGTTTACGAACACTCCAGAGCAACTGGGAAGGTCATAGTTAATACAACGCAATAATGCGACAGAGAATTGTTCATTTTAACACCCTGTGGAGGAATTAAAACACTGCACTTAACGACACACAGATTGTTTTGAAGAGTGAGGTTTTTTAGGGATAAATTTCAGATTGTTTTGAGTTAATATCTTTCCATTTGTGTTTCTCTGCTCTATTGACAGATTGGTTTAACAACAGTATGGAATAATACTCACAGCACAATTCAACAGTTGAAGTAAAAAGTAATCACACTGCCCTTTGTGGGAAAACGCCTCATCTTTATTTAACCCAAAAACACCCCTTTTGTGGAAGTTCCCAAATATATATATTCTTCTCTATATTTAACTTTTCTCAAATGATTTATCACCATTTATTGTAATATAATCCTCTGTATTTTGAGTTTTTTCAGTTAAAATCAAGTATTTTCCAATATTTAATTTACTGATCATATAGATCACAGGTGTCAAACATGTGGCCCGGGGGCCAAATCCGGCCCGCCAAAGGTTCCAATCTGGCCCGCGGGATGAATTTACAAAGTGCAGAATGCAAAAATTACCCTGAAGGTATTAACAGTCAAGGGCATCAAACTCAAAAATAACAGCATAATAACCTAGAAATAATGACTCCAAATGTTCTTCTTGGTTTAATGTGAGAAAAATCATGATATTTTGTCTCTAAATAATGGCAACACCATTTTTTTCTCTTTGATTTATTGCAAAGAACATTAAATTCTGGTATCCTTTAATAATAAAATGTCAATAACATGAACAAATATGAACAACCTGAAATGTCTGAAGAAAAATAAGTGTAATTTTAACAATATTCTGCCTGTTTAGTGTCTTTGTAGATCTGATCTATAATGCACATGTAGAAATCATAAGTTGAGGCATAATACTGATCAAATTGTACTTGTTCTCCAGAAATTTCAGGTTTTTTTTCCCAGTTATGCACATCTTTTTTTGTTTTTGATAGAAATAGTTTCATTATTTTATTGTTATTTTTTGCACTAAAAAATTTGGAGTTGTCATTATTTATAGGCTATTATGGTATTATTTTATTGGTCCGGCCCGCTGGAGATCAAATTTGGCTGAATGTGGCCCCTGAACTAAAATGAGTTTGACACCCCTGATATAGATGTTCATAAAAGATCAGATTTAAGTTGAAGGCTTTACATTAGAAACAGAGAAATCTCAAGAAAAAAGTGACTATTTCTGTCACATCTGTCCCCAGACGTTAGTCTGGTTTTGTCTGTCTTGTTCGTCTTGTCTGTCATTTCCTGTTTTATTTTGTTAAGTTCTCCTCGTGTGTCATGTCTGGTGTCTTTGCTTCCTTTCCCTAATCTGTGTCACCTGTGTGATTACCTGTCCCCATCCTGATTTGTTCCACCTGTGTCTCATTGTCCTCCCTCCCTCTTGTGTATTTAAGCCCTGTGTTTTCCCGTTTGTTGCCAGTTCGTATTTGCCTCCGTGCCTATACTTACCAGCGTTTTTTGGATCCTGTCTGTCTGCCTGTTTTTGACCTGGTATGCATTCCCTGACTCCTGCTTTTTGCCTTACCCTTGTCTGTGCTTCTGCCTCCAACGATTCAACGTGTGTTCGACCTACTGCCTGTTTTACTGGTACGTGAGCTAGCCTGTTCCTTATGTCCTGTTGCCTTTCCGTCTGCCTTCCCGTGTATGACCTGATCCATTTACTGACTTCCCTCTGCTCTCCCCTAGTCAGATTCCCGACGTGTTTTACTGGTCCGGGCTGTGTGGTCCTGTCTCCGGTCCGGTTCACTAACCCTGAGAAGAACCCAGGACTCTGTGTCTTCAAGATTCTGTTTATTCTCACTATCAGAGATTTGTCAGTTAACTTTGTGTTTAATAAACACTGTAACCTTTCACGTCTGATATTATAGCCCTCAACTTTAATCAGAGCTTTAATGAACATCTACACAATCAGTAAATTAAATATAGGAAAATAAGATAAGAAATCCTTTATTTGTCCCACAATGGGGAAATTCCAGTGTTGCAACACTCATTATAGGACAGTGCAGAAAACGTTCACACAGAAGGATTTAAAAAAATAAATAAAGATGTGCATGCATTAAAAGTATGTACAATATGGATACAAATAAATATAAGTGTCCGTTTTGTGTATTGCAAATGGGATTATTGCACCAGGTTAAAAGTGTTCATTGTAGAGTCTAACAGCAGCAGGAAGGAAAGATCTGCGATATACATGATACATGATTTCCACTAAAAAATGCAAAAAAACAAAGTATAATATTATAATAAATAGTGATAAATCACTTAGAAATGGTGAAATCTAGAGAGAAATGTATTTGAGAACTGCTACAAAAGTAGCATTGTGTCTTTATAGGTTAAACATGTTAGATCAGTAGATGATTTTGGTTGCCAGTGGCTGTTTGGGTCTTTGAGGGTTTTAAAAACACACACTTTGAATCACCTTTATGTGATAAATGATGTTTAGGGTGGAATTCTCTATCGTTTGCACACTTTCTCATTTTGTTAAACAGAAGTAACCGATCACAAGGCCTCAGAAGCTCCCTACTGCTCCTTTTAATTTGGGTTAACCATTAGTTTGTTTTCTGTATAGTATTCAAGAACTAACAAATAAATATCATCAAACAATACCTCACATTTGTTTTACTTTTGGAACAAAAATGACAGATGACAAAACTTCGTGCTACTGAAAACTTCTCATTGTTCAACTGATAAATACATATGCATTTATTTTATTATATTTTCATAGTATTTCATCATCAAATCAAAAGAAAAATAATAATTTTAAGAAACTTTGAATGAATGACACTGCACATCACTTCAACCATGGCTTCATGATTATTTAAATTCCCTAATTTTTTCCATGGAATGTTTTTATTATATATTTTAGAAGATGGCCTTTTTTTTTTTAAACATGCAGAAGTGGGTTTTATGTTACAAAAGGGAACCACAGTCTGGAAGCAGATGCAAAAAGTCTATACGACCTCAATACTTCCCAGGACATTTATAAGTAACACCACTACTCAAAAAACCTTCCCTCACCCCCACTCAAGTGGAGAATTATCGACCAGTCTCACTCCTCCCATACCTTTCTAAGATCATCGAAAGGGCTGTTTTCAAACAGGTCACAGAATTCCTCTCCCAAAATAACCTCCTGGACATCAACCAATCTGGCTTCAAAATCGGCCACTCCACTGAAACGGCTCTGTTGTCTGTGACAGAAGCCTTGAAAGAGGCTAGAGCAGCAGCCAAGTCCTCAGTACTCATTCTACTGGACTTATCAGCAGCATTTGACACTGTCAATCATGATATCCTGTTATCCATACTCTGGAACATGGGCATCACAGGCCACGCACACTCCTGGTTTCAATCTTACCTTACTGGTCGGTCCTTCAGTGTGTCCTGGCTAGGGCACACATCAGCAGTTCACCGCCTCACCACGGGGGTCCCCCAAGGCTCTGTGTTGGGCCCCCTCCTTTTTGCCATATACACCACCTCACTCGGTCAGATCATCCACTCACACGGCTTCTCATATCATTGCTATGCTGATGATACCCAGCTCTATCTGTCATTCCCACCTGATGACTCCACAGTCTCAGTGCGGATCTCAGATTGTCTCTCTGACATATCTGCATGGATGAAAGCCCATCACCTTCAGCTGAACCTGTCCAAAACTGAACTGCTGGTCTTCCCAGCTAAGCCAACCATACAGCTGGACATCTCCATCACTATTGACTCCATACCTCTGGCTCCTACCAGTGTAGTACGTAACTTGGGAGTCATGATTGATAATCAGTTGACCTTCACGGATCACGTTGCCTCTGTCACCCGATCATGCCGTTTCACTCTGTTCAACCTAAGAAGATCAGGCCATACCTAACCGAACAGGCCACCCAGCTCCTGGTGCAGACTATGGTTATCTCCCGTCTTGACTACTGCAATGCTCTTCTAACGGGCCTCCCAGCTTGTGTTGTCAAACCACTACAGATGGTCCAGAATGCAGCAGCGCGTCTGGTCTTCAATCAGCCTAAAAGGGCACATGTCACCCCCTTACTCATTGAGTTACACTGGCTACCCATAGCTGCCCGCATCAAATTCAAATCTTTAATCCTAGCCTACAAAATTCTCCGTGGGTCTGCTCCTGTCTACTTAGGTGCACTAATAAAAGCTTATGTCGCCCCACGACCACTCCGCTCGTCTGGGGAACGTAGTCTGGTGGTCCCCAGACCTTGTACAAGACAATCCAGGCTCTTTTCATGGGTCGTTCCACGTTGGTGGAACGCTCTACCAAGTGCTACAAGAACAGAGTCATCCCTGCCTATCTTCAAGAAGCTCCTGAAGACCCAGCTCTTCCGAGAGCACCTCCTGTCCTAGCACTTTCAAACATTCCATTTTAAATATTCTAATAAGGTTTTTCCCAGGACAACCACAGATTCTTTCACGATTATCTCTGGACCTGCTGCGGTGGTCCGGCCTCTTCCCTGCCCTCATCATCACCACTCACTTATCCTCAACCGCCTCCATGTGTCTCCCCCTACTCCCCCCTTCTCCCCCTCTTCCCCAGTCCCTATCTCTATCGCTCTCTCTTTTTCCCCTTCTCTACCCTCTCTCTTTAACCCCAACTGGTCAAGGCAGACGGCCATCCTCCAGGAGTCTGGGTCTGCTCGAGGTTTCTGCTGTTAAAGGGAAGTTTTTCCTCGCCACTGTCACCAGTCACAAGTGTTTGCTCCTGGAGGATTCTGTTGGGTTTCTGTAGAATTGACTTAGAGTCTGGTTTTGACCAACTCGATATATAAAATGTCAAGAGATAACTTTCTTGTGATCTGGCGCTATATAAATAAAATTTGATTGATTGAGTGATTTAATTGGTTTCCCCTGTAAGTCGCTTTGGAAAAAAGCGTCTGCCAAATGCGTAAACATAAACATAAACATAAGCTATAAGCAGTTTGTTTACACTCATAATCACCTCAATATAACAAAAAAATATATACAGAGTTCTGTTAATATTACATAGTAAGTCAGTGAGAACAAATCGGCATAAGTATTTAAGCAAATCAGAATGTACAGTATTTATGGTAATTATTAGCAACATAAAGGAAACACACACACACACACATACGCTATGGAGTCAAATATTATAAATATACCAGATTTCACCACTTCACAGAAGAGAAGAAATGAGCCTACCAAAGCCCTGACTGGGAGTGTAGTCAGTCCAGTCGTCTTGGTGGTGTCTGTAAGCTGCTTTGACAACTTCAAATAAACACTAAATAATATTAGGAAGAAGAAGCAGGACCAAAGCAGTCCTGTCTACATAGAGATGGCTATCTGACACTAACACAACTCCATAACCCTGTAAAGCCTGAACCATTAAATCACTGACAGAAAATTCCAGTTCTTTCAAAGTGGAGCTTTTATTGGTCCTTGTGAACCCCATTTTTTTTTTTAAAATATCAATTTCCATGTATGAGTTTAAATTTTGTATCATATTTGATACATCAGGTCTCTATGCTAAAATATTATTATTTTTGAACAAACAAAAACACAACACAAACATGTCTAACAAATTGGTGATTCCAAATCACAACTGGCAAAGTTCTGCCTCCTTCCTCATTAATGACAGTCTTTGTAGTGTCACTGGAAAGGCCTCTGGTGAACAAATTCCTCCCCCCGGTGGATTGTCCATGTATTGCATGTGTCTAATTGTGTAAATCAGGTTTTTCAAGAAAAAAAAAAATCACGCTGTTCATGTAGAGGACTTCAAAACTCATGTATCAAATATGATACATTGGGTGTTACAGAGATAATCAGGAACGTCTTCACTTCTTCCATATAATGTTGTCATTTCTTATCAAGGTCAAATCCCCTACGTTAGCATGTTGATGATCATTTTCTCACGTCAAACCCAAAAAGGACATGAAATCTACATTAAACAGATATAACGTGCACAGTGAACATCTCCCCCTCCTTTGACTGACACTGATCTGTACGGTGTCGACTCTGGCTCTGAAATAATAATCACATGACTCAGCAGACATTCTTGGCTCTGTCGGTCAATTTATAACAAACTCAGTATCATGTACTTCCTGTCATGTGACTTATTACTGATTTGACCCCTTGACATCATCAGAAGAGAGGTTGGTGACACAGGATACTTAACAGAACCTGTCATTATCACCAATGATGACCAGTTTGTTGAAATGAAACTGGTTTAAGGTCCTGAACCAACTCTACAACCATCAGAGAAATGACAGTAACTAATATAAGGTCCTGTTTCCATGTCTGCCAAATATATCTGTATCCCTACATCTTGGTAATTTAATATTTATTGGGAAATGTCTGACAATCAAACAAACAAACAAACAAACCGAACCAAAAACAATGCCCCTTGCCTCCCCTTTGGGGGTGTGTGGTAATAACAAATAAGTTTATAGAAATAACAACAATAACACTATATATAAAGCTATCTTTGGATATAAACAACAACAAACAATTCCGATGACATCTACAAACAATATGTCACTGCAGTCTTCAACACATTTGGATCCAACGTATTAACAACTGAACATGGAACTAACATGTGTGTTGATCCTGGCGTCATGTGCGTCACAATAAGTGTCCGCGTGAAACACAACAGTGGAACCAGTGCTTAGCAGCAGCAAAATTCAGGAAACAAAGCTTTGATTCAGGAAAATTGTAATTAAATATATATTTTTTAATCTATTCAAAACAATGGATTGTTTCTTGTTTTTTTTTTTTGTTTTTTTTAACCTGTCCTGTTCAGCAATTTTGTCACCAATAAAAGTGTACTGGGGCCAGGAGTTGGTTGACAGTTTCATCTAAGAGGGTTTTGAACCTTAGATCAACTCCCTGTATTAGTTAGATTTTATTATTGAATTACTGTATAGATGTAACCTGATGGGAGAACAGGACAGAGGTTATACACAAACAAACACTGATGCAGACCCTGAAACATTAACAAACAACAGGTGAAAACAGAACAGTAACAACACAACAGTTATTTTGTTAAATGTAATTATTCTGTATGTATTTTTCATTGAACAACATACGAACCAGCATCACTTCTCTGTTGCACATTTATTGTTCTATTTCTAGTTTGGTTTGGTTTCTAGTCTGGAACCAAAGTACTAGTGGGAATAATATGAGTGAGACATGTAGATATTGTAATAATTGTCCAACTTTTTCCCATCAGTCGATTATCTTTGTGTGGACTGTATCAGTGTATCCTGTCCTTCCTCCCTTTGTTTACTCCAAACCACACAGTGCTGCATTGTTTGTCAGGCTGAGGGAGCCTTGATGGAATCAGAGTCCATTAACATGGAAGGCAGCGTCGAGGTGACTTTAGCTCCTAATTAAAAACAGATGTGTCCATTTAATAGTCTTAATACTTTGTGGGAGAGCGAGACAATCACCGCAGAAATATCTATTTGCCTCATTAAATCAGGAGGCTTGATCATGATGAGAAGCAGGGTAATGAATGAAGACAGACATGTTTACCGGGTTGTTTAAACAGTGTTTGCTGTGAGGAGAGAGGGTGGAAACTAGATGGACTGTTGCTTGATGGCACAACTAAAAAGAGACCACAGCTCAAGTCTAATGCGACAAACAGCACGTAATGTCGAAGGAAAAAAAAAGAGGACAACCAAAAGGAAATTGATCTGCTCTGACCAAACTATTCCTTTGTATTATTTCAGGTTACTGGTGTATGTGCAGACCTCACTGTGTCTCTGACGGTGAACCTAGATGGTCAGTTACACGGAGAAATCAGCCAAGAAATAAGGCCTTTATGGTTGTATGAGGTTCAGAGCTGAAATGATTAGTTGATTAATTGATTCAAATTGGTTAAAAAAATTATTTGATTGCAATTTTTCTGAATCGAAGCTTTGTTTCCTTAATTTTGCTGCCACTGAACATTGGCCCCTCTCTTGTGTTTCACAAGGATGTTTATTGTGATGCACATGACGCCAGGATCAACACAAACAACACGTAGTGTAGTTCAGAAGAAACAAAGACAAAAAGTCAAAAAATGTCTATATGCTCACTTTTCTATATTAGAACCATCACTTATACTCCTTTAAACTTAATTCTTCACACAAACATTAAAAATATTTGTCTTTACTTTTTTAAGTTATATATTAGTTCCATGTTAAAGGGTACCTGTAGTGAATTTTCATTGCTAGCTATTTAAAAAAATCATGTATAATACTAGCAGTTCCGTCTGTAATTTATGTTATAGCCTTTCCACTAGTAGTGACACAGATTTGTTTCATTGTCCGATTACCTGGGCTGTGGTGGACTGGGGTCTGACCCTGTGCAGCAGACACCAGTCTAAGATGACACATTATCGGTCAGTGCTGGGTCACGTCTCTAGGACAATGATGGAGTACAAAGCTTATGACTGCACAGACAACAAGTGTGAACACGTTTTAACTCAATCTCACTCACTGACTGCTGCTGGTTTACTTGCACTCATCACCCAGAAACAATGCAGGTACATCACTTCCGGCCAGTGATGGCTGTTCCCCAAAGGTTCTGCCCACTCACGTAATAATTCACGTTATAAAAAGGTCCAGTGTGATGCATTTATGGTGATTTTTTTCTGAATTTGCACTTATAAATAATACACAAAACACAATGAATGTTGTAAGCATGACCAGTACAGGTACACCTTAAGTTGTTAGTAAGTTAGGTTAAGTTAGACTATTTTTTTCACCTATTTAAATAATCATTAAATAGAATTGAGGAAACTAATCAATTACACAATAATTGATAGCTGCAGCTCTAATGAGGTCCATGTTAGTGTACACTGTACTCTAACACTGGCCTGCTGACATAAATATAATCACTGGATGGAAAGTGTTGACGTGTTTCTGTTTATTAATCTCCAATAGTTCCAGTAACCAATGCAGAAACCTGGGGAGGGAACTCTTTAAACAGGACAAACAGTGTTCTGAACACTTTAAACTATGACATGGTCTTCACAAGATGGAGTTGTTTCTTCTGTTCTGATGCACAGATGCAGAACCAGAGCCGTTCTAGGCCCAGCAGATAAAACCAGTGTGGAGAGCATTGAATCAAGTGGTCAGAGAAGAAACGAGAATTCTACCAACTCTAATTCTATATTTGTATTTTCTATATTTATATACATATTTATATAAATACCACATTTCTTATTTTTCTCTTTATATTTTCATTTTTCACTGGTTTGTGGTTTTTCTACCTGTCTTTTTTTCTTGCTTGTTGTATGTTACTGCTGTTAACTGTGAAATTTCCCCACAGTGGATAAATAAAGTCTTATCTTATCTTATCTCATCTCATCTCATCTCATCTCATCTCCATCCATCCATCCATTCTCTTCCGCTTATCCGGGGCAGGGTCGCGGGGGTAACAGTCTAAGCAGGGATGCCCAGACTTCTCTCTCCCCAGACTCCTCCTCCAGCTCTTCCGGGGGGATCCCGAGGCGTTCCCAGGCCAGCCGAGAGACATAGTCTCTCCAGCGTGTCCTGGGTCTTCCCCGAGGTCTCCTCCCAGTGGGACATGCCCGGAACACCTCCCCAGGGAGGCGTCCAGGAGGCATCCGAAACAGATGCCCGAGCCACCTCAGCTGGCCCCTCTCGACGCGGAGGAGCAGTGGCTCTACTCCGAGCTCCTCCCTGGTGACTGTGCTCCTCACCCTATCCCTAAGGGTGCGCCCAGCCACCCGACGGAGGAAACTCATTTCGACCGCTTGTATCCGGGATCTTGTCCTTTCGGTCATGACCCAAAGCTCATGACCATAGGTGAGGGTAGGAACGTAGATTGACCGGTAAATCGAGAGCTTCGCCTCTCGGCTCAGCTCCTTCTTCACCACAACCGACCGGTACAGCGACTGCATCACTGCAGACGCTGCACCGATCCGTCTGTCAATCTCACGCTCCATCCTTCCCTCACTCGTGAACAAGACCCCGAGATACTTAAACTCCTCCAAGAGCTCCATCCTCCATCCCAAGAGCTAGACTCCGTGTCCGGGGATCGGGTTGTCGGGCTCCCTGCCTTCGACTGTCACCCAATCCACACTGCACCCGGCCCCTATGATTCCCTCGATGGGTGGTGGTCCGTCGGAGGGTGGGCCCACGTCGCTCTTCGGGCTGGGCCCGGCCGACCCCGTGGGCATAGGCCCAACCACCAGGCGCTCGCATACGAGCCCCAACCCCAGGCCTGGCTCCAGGGTGGGGCCCCGGCTGCGCCATACCGGGCGACGTCACGTTCTTTAGGTGGTTCTTATTCATAGGGGCTTCTGAACTGCTCTTAGTCTGGCCCGTCACCCAGGACCTGTTTGCCTTGGGAGACCCTACCAGGGGCATAAAGCCCCCGACAACATAGCTCCTGGGATCATTCGGGCACACAAACTCCCCCACCACGATAAGGTGGCAGTTCAAGGGGGAGTCATCTCATCTCATCTTAACTTAACTCCTTCGGACTCTGAAACACCCAAAACCTTGATTTTGTACAGAAGGGGTGGGAGGTAGGATGTGATTGACAGCTGTATTAACCATTGTTGTTCAGATCTACTCAGTCATGTCTTTGTTTCTTTACTCATTGTTTTAGAACAGACACAGTGAAAATGCATCAGGTTCCTCTGCATTTTTACTCAATCTGTTAATTTGGAACCAGACAGTGTTTTTCTATTTTTTTCTTTTTATTCTTAATTTTTTTCCCTATTCTGGAGCTTTAATGACTTTACCTAAAACTTACTGTTAATCCCCACTGGACTTTTGGTTTTAAGTTTTTTTTTGTTTTTTTTTTTAATTTCTGTCATTTCCAGTAAATAATTACTGTTCAAAGGGATGGCAGATTTCTTTCTCTCTTTTTTTTTAATGGAACATCTGGATGTCTGCAGAGATGAGGGGATGTGCACAACCAGATATTTCCTGATAATGATCCAGAACCATTTTACTGGTGAACATGTCAATCAACCAACCAGTCAATCAAATTTATTTATATAGCATCACATCATAACAAGTTCAGTCATGAAACTTTACATTTGGTCTAAACCAGACTGAAGAATATAATCATTGTAATGAGATGACATGAGCTTGAAGTGTAGTGAAGATGAAGTTGTCATAATTTTATTTCTCACTATAAACAGACGCAAATACACTTGTTTTAAGTGTGATGGGTATTTATTTCTACTGATAGATGCTTTGGTTATTTGTATTTGTATTTTTTTTTTAAATAAGAAAATACACAGATAAGAGGTTGAACGATTTAAGTGAGTTAAGGATATTATTAGTAACTTAAGACAGGGATTAATAACTACATTTAAAATAATCTTTTTTTTTTTGGCTTGTGACCCCATTTTAACATCACAAATTTCTGGCAACCCCAGACATTCAAAACAAAGCCTTTTTTTTTTTTTTTTTTTTTGCCAAAATTCATTTGTTTTTGATCATGTAATAGTTTGCTATCCTATATTGCAAATAAGGTTCATTTTAGATGACATTTAGTCTACAGTATATAATGTATATTATTATGGACGGAGGCAGAAAAGCCAGGTGTAGATTACTGTATAAAGTGAGAGTTTAATTTTCCTTGGTCAGGATATGTACAGTCAGTCCAGCTTGGATTTACAAGGCTGACAATTAATACTGAACAAACAAGAACTCAAACTATGAATTATGAAAGAGCTGCAGCATCTGAAACCGACCACAATGAACATTTGAAAGATGAACAGTACCACAGTGCTTCAGTTTCAGCTTCAGTTTGTCATGTCTTTTATGGATTGTGATTGTCTCTCTCAACTCACCATATATTTTCTTATTAGTAAGTTTTTTAATCAATTACTAGAAATGTCAGGCGATCCCATTTCAATTCCAGACAACCCCATGTGGGGTCCCAACCCCAAGGCTGAAAACACTGCATTAATAGCCAGTGTTGGGAATAACAGCGTTAAAGTAGCTGCGTTACTAACACCGTTATTGTTTTCCAGTAATGGGTAGTCTAATGAATTATTATTTGAAACGTTACAATGCCGTTACCGTTACCAGCAATGAAATGTGGTGCGTTACTATGCACTGATATTTAACAGCTGTTATCTGTCCTGGCTCGCTCAGCCATGCACGAGAGGTGTGACATTTGTG
Source organism: Sphaeramia orbicularis (assembly GCF_902148855.1). Lineage (NCBI taxonomy): Eukaryota > Metazoa > Chordata > Actinopteri > Kurtiformes > Apogonidae > Sphaeramia > Sphaeramia orbicularis. The sequence continues at coordinate 48,972,322 of NC_043972.1, forward strand.
GACGAGTTGAGTCTTTTGAACGGCTCTTTTCAGTGAACGATAAGAACCGATTCGTTGCGAGCCGTTCGTTTACGAGCCGTTCTTCTATTCAGATTGCCCACACTGCCTTCATGCTTCACCTGTGTGCACCATGAGTCTGAGTTGTCCACGCTGCCTTCATCTGAACGACTAACGACATCTCTGAGTCTGAGTTTTCCACCACACACCCCATTCACTTGAACGCAGCTACGTGTGCAGCTAACTTAGGGGAGGAGTTATCCGTGAGTCCGACTGACTGGACTGAAGACATTTACTGCTGTATCAGAGAGGAGCGACTGAAAGAAGTGGAGATGTGGGATTAACTGGAGGAGCATCTTCTTCTTATAAATGCAGATATGCACTTATGTGTTGGAAAAGCCGGGCCCCGGTGGACCCCAGCCTCACCAAAGTCATGGTATTCAGTACCTGTCTGCTGTTCTACTCGATGCTACTGGCCCATCAAACACACTCAAAAATCCGTTTCCTTTTACATATTTGAAGGTTTTTCATAAAGGTAACACAATAATTATTTTCCCTGGTAACTAATTACATTTATGAAGGAGTAATTCCGTTACTAATTCAATTACTTTTTTGGGAAAGTAACTAGTAATTATAACTAATTGCTTTTTTTTTTTTAAGTAATTTGCCCAACACTGTTAATAGCATGATAACACATAACACATAATAACATTTGTTTTACTTTTTTTGTATCCTGTCTTTTTTTGTATTGTATTTGATGTTTATTGTCTTGCATTGCTGTGCATTTGAATTTCCACCTTGGGGATCAATAAAGTGTGTCTCTTCTTATCTTATTTGATCTTATCTTATCTTATAATTCAAATAATGTGATTGTAATGTATAAATGTAGGTGCATCCTTCCCCTTAACAGACCATAGTGATTTAAGAGTTTGCCATCATTCTCCTCCACATCCCTCTAGTCCCAGTTCTTTGTCAAATTGTGGATATCATGACTCCAGTAACTGCAGGTTATTCTGGTATCAGTCTACATGATATACATGTCACGTTGCTTTAATTTGTAAAGCGTCAGTCTCAGTAACACACATGCAGGTCTACAAAGACAGTCCAGATGACTGCTTGTGTGTTGTGACTGTGCTCTTGTTTGCATGACAGGGATAAAGATGTGTGTGTACACTTTGGGCTTGCTCAGGGATCTGCTGCACATCCCATAATGTGAGCGGTGCATTCACACCAGCCGCCACTCCAGGACGGCTCACTAAGTGGGTGGTGAACCTTCCACAGGCCGACAGCGGAGCTCATGTTAGGATCAGTGTTACAGGCTCTGCAGAGGGAAAAATATCCTGCATCATTTTACAGTCAAGACACACAAAAAAAGTTATGTTCATGGCAAACTCTGCACTGACTGTCAGCTACAAAACCCTAAGAAGAGTTTTTTATGGATCAAATAATATTATTGTCTATTATTATTTAAAGACTTACACCCTTTATTAGGCAAGTGACTATTTTTGGTCATTTCCACACACCTTACAAGACAATGACAGCAACAGTTTCCAGTGAGGCAACAATGTCAGGTCCAATGTGGTCTCCAGGGTCTGTAAGGTCCACCTCTGCATGAACAGTGAGTGTACCTGCTTTGTTAGGTACCATGAAGTAATGGTACTAATGTAAGGAATGATGTTCAAAGGGATCATGTGGAATATGGACAGGGGTCTGGATCAGTGATTATGTTGGTCTAATGTGAGAAAAGTGATGTTCTAATGTTATAAAATACATATTCCTAGCACCTTATATGTGGTTTCCTTCATTTTTTATACTTACTTCTTGAAATTTTTTAATTTTTATTTTTATTTATTTTTTTTATTGTTTGTGCACTTAAGGGTAAGGAACTAAATATGGTGACTATATTGAAAATGATTTTCTACATAACAATATATTTTTTTGAAGATATGCCTTATTAATCCCACAATGGGAAATTCCAGAATTACAGCAGCAAAGTACCACTAAAACCTACTAATGATGAAATTTTTACTTTCAGAGTAGTTCTATGAGTGCCCTATAAAGGGTTAAACAGCTTCAACGTCATTGTGATGGTTAAATGGTTTGTTAGGGGGACAATGGAATGGAAGAACAAATGAACCACTTTAACTGTTACTGCTGCATACTGTAAAATTTTGTACATATTAAGAATTCATTTTATTATTATTATTATTTTATTTTATTTTTTTTAATTTACTTATTTATTTATTTTATAGGGATAATGTACATGTTCACAGGTGTCTGGATCAGCACTTATACCAATGGTTCCCAAACTTTTTTGGCTCATTTTAACATCACAAATTTCTGGCAATCCCAGACATTCAAAACAAAGAGTTTTTTTTTTTTTTTTTTTTTGCTAAAATTAATTTGTTTTTGATCATGTAATAGTTTGCTATACTATGTTGCAAATAAATGTTAATTTTAGAGGACATTTAGTCTTTATAATGCATATTATTATGGACAGAGGCAGAAAAGCCAGGTGTAGATTACTGCACAAAGTGAGAATTTTATTTTCCTTGGTCAGGATATGTACAGTCAGTCCAGCTTGGATTTACAAGGCTGACAATTAATACTGAACAAACAAGAACTCAAACTATGAATTATGAAAGAGCTGCAGCATCTGAAACCGACCACAAAGAACATTTGAAAGATGAACAGTACCACAGTGCTTCAGTTTCAGCTTCACAGTTTGTCATGCATGTTATGCATTGGGATTGTCTCTCTCAACTCACCTTATTTTTTTTTTTTTTTTATTAGTATTTTTTTTTTAATCAATTACTAGAAATTTCAGGTGACCCCATTTGAATTCCAGGTGACCCCATGTGGGGTCCCGACCCAGAGGTTGGAAAATACTGACTTATACTGTTGTTATGCTCTGAAAATGTTTCTTGTATTTTTTATATATATGTCTTGGATTTTTATTTTTTGCCACTGACAGGCAAGGGATCTGGTAATAGAATAGTAATAAAAGGGATATGGTAACTTAATTAACCTTGATTTTCTACATGACAATAAACAATTTTGAAAAATTTCACGAAAGTAATAAAGTCTTATTATGTCCTCCACAGTAAAGTTGAAATGTTGAATTTCAGAGTATTTCTATGAGTGCCCTATAAAGGGTTAAACAAATCAAATGTGTCTTGAACAACAGGACTAAAGCACTTTAGCAGACAGTTCATCCTTGGCTCAGTCTGATGATAAACACCTGGGCAGCGTATCACTGTCAGTCATCGAGTGCATAGGTTGTTGGTGAAGTTGTTAGCGTAGATAATGAGCTAATTGGCACTGGACGGATCTGCTGTGTGCGCTGGAAAATAAAGAGATCCCCAGAGAGCTAAACTCAGCTCCAGTTGGGAGATGGAGGTGTGAGCATTGTGGATTTATGTTCCCTGTGGTATTCTTTCTAATGTAGAGGAAGAAATACGGAAGCATGAAAGCGTGAGCAACAGACACAATAACAAGGTCAAAGGGAAGAGCTTTAGGTGCTGGGAAGAATATTCCCTGGAGCTCAAAGGAAAATAAATACTTAATATTAGAAGTTAAAGTCAGATGGCCCTGTAGCCCTTCAGCTGCATCATTAATGCAGCTTTAAAAGGTACTACAACCAATACCAAGCAAATACTAAAACAGTCAATCCACTAGGTTAAACAGTGTCACTACACACTATATATTCAACATCTGTTTTATCTGAGAATATGTTGAATAAACCCCTCATTGGCAATGTACCCAAGAAAACACAGAAAAAGTAACTGAAAGAACTGTGATTTGAAAATAAATATGAGCTATTCAATGAGGCACAGGTGTCAAACATGTGGCCCGGGGGCCAACTCTGGCCAGCCAAAGGTTCCATTCCAGCCCGCAGGATGAAAGTGCAAAAATGAACCTGAACAGTCAAGGTTGTCAAAATTGTTTTGGTTCAGGTTCCACATACAGACCAATGTGATCTACAGTAAAAAATAACAACACAATAACCCATAAATAATGACAATACACATTTTCTTTGTGAAAAATTATGTGGAAAAAATTAAAGTGAAAAAAATAACATTACACTGTGAAAATATTTACATTTACAAAACTATTCTTTCACAATAAAATGCAAATAAATACATAAATAAAAACAAAGATGAACAACCCGAAATGTGCAATTTGAACCATATTCTGCCTGTTACTAAATTTTTGTGCATTTATCAATCCACTGTGATTTTTAGTTGTGTTAATAAGAGATGTAATATTGTAGAAATTGTTCAAATTTTAATTCCAAACTCCAAAATTTTAACAATATTCTGCCTGTTACCAAATGTTTATATAACATTGTGTGTAATGCACATGTATAAATAATAAGTTGAGGCATGATATTGTTAAAATTGCACTAATTTTTTTAAAAGAAATTTCTGTTTTTTCAGGTTATTCACATCTTTTTTGTAAAATGTAAATATTGTCATAATTTAATTTGGGTTTTTTTGTACTAAAATCAAAAGAAAAACTTGGATTTGTCATTATTTATAAGTTATTAAGTCATTATTTTAGTGGTCTGGCCCGCTTGAGATCAAATTGGGCTAAATATGGCCCCTGAACCAAAATGAGTTTGACACCCCTGCAATAAGGCATTTAGAACATCTAACAACTAAATAAGCTAGAACAGCTAATAGTTGTAAGTAAAATATGGTGAAATTCACATTGTTCCAAATGTTTGTTTCCACCTTTTTTAGGCACAATTTAAAAAAATCATAAAAGCAGCTGGATGTAAATACACTGTAAATGCACAAAGCAAACATTGTACAATATTGACTATTCTGCTTTTTTTTTTTTTTTTTTTTGGTTTGTTTGTTTTTAAAACAGCATTTTAATCTCATTGTACAAGTTGTCAACCTGTGCAGACTTCAGGACTGTACCAAGACATGTAGTTTGCTGCTGTGTGTAGCAGAGTTCACTGCAATGCAATTCAATATGTGATACTGACACAGTAGATCTTTGTAAATCAAACAATAATGACACATCACTAATAATAAAATGCCAACAATTACCAATTAAAGGAGTGATATTTTGATTTTTAAATGGAATTATGCATTTTAAAACATTTTCCTGTGGTCTATATAAACTTTAAATGCTATGCTTGGGTCTGAATTCTTCATTCATTCAACTCCACAGGTCCATCTTCAACCCTATTTCTGAGGAATGACACAGAAAGGTCGTTTTGAGCGCTGGCCCTTTAAATGCACATGACCCCACCCCCTTCCAGGTTGATAACTGTGCTGCTCTGTCCCATTCAACCACTTCAGTTCATTAATACAACCAACAACTGAACATTTTAGGTAATTGGCTCGAAGTTTGGACATATTTCAGTATGAACTAGAACCGTTGCTGATGACAAACAATTATGTCGTACTCGGAGAAATGTTCGTCGAAAGTCTTGACCTTATATGTGCAAATATTGTGACATAACTCTCACAAAATGTAACAAATTAGGAAGGAATTGAAACAGGTTTTAGAAATCCACTCCGTTTTTGCCGGAATGAATATAAAGATAGCTCTGCAGCACCTGGAGGGTTCAAATTCAAACTTTATGAACTTATTAGGGTTCAAATACACTTATAAATGCACCAAAGTGGATGTAGCAAAATATGACCCCTTTAACACACAATATCATTTAAGTTCTTGCTACCAACCAGAAGCTCAACTTGTGACATGCATGTGCACAGAAGACTTGAACCTGCTGAACCCACCAAGAACGCACCTAAAACGTTTGTCCTCAGATTTGTGAAATGTTCTGCTGTACTGCAAGTGTTTGTCATGATTAAACTTAAAAGACACGATTTGACATTCAACCTGATGATCAGTAATAAGACTTTGACAGTTTTGGCCACGTCACAAAGTCCTATCAGCTTTGCGGCAAGTCTGGGATGTCACTAAATACATGATGAGATGGAATTCACTGCAATTAATCAATAATTCTGTAGCTTAATCCCATGTTTGTGAATGGGTCAAACACCTACAAATGCTACCTATCAAACCGGAATTGCTCTACACCTGTAAACTCAAAAGACTTCAGAGCACATTTCAGATTATTTCAGTGTGCAGATCCTGAGACAAAACTGACTCAAACCCTTTACATCAGGGGTCTCAAACTCATTATCTTTCAGGGGCCACATTCAGCCAGATTAATCTCAAGTGGACCGGACCAGTAAAATAACATTATAATCTATAAATAATGAGAACTCCAAATTTTGTCTATGTTTTAGTGCAAAAAAAGCACCATTAAATTAAGAAAATATTACTTTTATAAACTATCCAAACAAAAAAGACGTGAATAACCTGAAAAAACTGAAATTTCGTAAGATAAAATTGTGCTTAATTTTCTTTAGACATTTCAGGTTGTTCATATTTGTTCAGGTTATTCACATTTTATTGTTACAGGATAGTGTGTAAATGTAATATTTTCATAATTTAATGCTATTTTTTGCACTAAAACAAAGGCAAAAATTTGAAGTTGTCATTATTTATTGGCATAATGTAATATTATTTTTTTCACATCAGACCGAGAAGTAAATACAGAGTCATTATTTTTTGTAGGTTATTATGCTATTATTTTACTGTTGATCATATTGGTCTGTATGTGGAACCTGAACTAAAATGAGTTCCACTGCCTTGACTGTGGAATTTTTGCACTTTGCAAATTCATCCCACGGGCCGGATTGGAACCTTTGGTGGGCTGCATTTGGCCCCCGGGCTGCATGTTTGAGACCCCTCCTTTACATGCTCAATTCATTGACCAAAAAGGACCAGGAAGTATAAAAAGCCTTAAATTTCCTGGCCCTACCTGAATATATACTAAGGTTTATAGTCCAGCTGTGTGCAGAACTACACCTTAATGAATAAACTGTTATTGTGCTTTAATTATTATTAATTTTGCCTGAGGGCCCTTGTGGACTTTGGACAGCCCTCAGCACTCACAGACTTCCCAGGAATGTGTTCATAAAGTCTGAGAGGCTTCAAGAGCGATGAAGTGCAGGCGTGGATTCAGCCGGAGGGACTTTTGAGTTCCTTATAAGTGGAAAACTAAATGTGCCAACTTTTTATTTTCTTTTTATTAACAGACCAGTGTCAGCTCGGTAAACTATAAAACTAATGCTGCACTGCATGTAAATCACCCTTAGAGCAAACCTTATAAGTCCTCAGGGACCCAGGCTGAGCTGACTGTAAACATGGGAGTGCAGGGACCCAACTGTCTTCTGAGGGATAATTATTATTATTAGCACTTTGAGCTGCTGCGTTATCCCCTCGAGGACTCCAGAACAATGAGCATCCACATGGGTGTGACCCATCCTGGTATTATCAGAATGAGTCAGGGAGTCGTTAATACCCAGGCTAATAATGGCTGCCAAGAGGAACCAACGCTGAGGGGGTACGGGCAGGGGGCACCATGGGGACATTTGTCGCTCACACTGTGGCCGTCCAGAGGCCTCGTCCTCAGGCTGTAATTAGTAGCCAGTGACAACAAGGCCCAACAGAGGAAACGCCTCATGGCAAGCAGGTACTCAAGGGTCTGAGCAACAATAATAATCACTCGTCTGCAAAACAATCAGCCCCCAGCGCTGAATATTCTATTACTTAGAGGCTGCAGAAAGTCAAGTTTAAGTCTGAAAAGGAAAGAAAAGAACAGGGGCCACATGAGCACAAATACATCCGACAGGAAGTACAGAACTGTAGTACATTATAAGGATTTGAGTTTGATCAGAGAAGTTTGATCTTAAGTTCACGTCTGTCAGCAATTTCAAGAAAACGACTAAAAATGTTGAGTATGTTGAGTGATTATTAACCTCTTGAGACCCAGCAGTGCATTTTTGTCCTCTGTAGGGAACAGGAATTTCACATAAATAAATAAATAAATAAAATCATAATAAAAATGGTGTCCACCGCAAAGGACATTTCATAAATTAAAAAAAAAAAAAAAAGTAGCTGAAATATCGTCACATTCCATCACGCTGTTTCCAATCACAATTATTTCATGTTAAAAAAAAAAAAAAAAAAAAAAAAGCCAAAGCTCCCTACTTTCCTGGGACTCAGGAGGTTAATATGATCATTATTGTTGTAGTTTCAAGAAGTTGCCAGCACATTATTAATTAAGTTAAGTTCTGGTTTTAGAAAGTTGTTTGAATAAAAAAGATATCTACAACTTTTTCACATATCAATTCATACATTGTGTCATTTTGTGAGTCCAAGCAAAACTTCAGTTAACCATAAAGACCCCAGTGCTACTTTTTCTGCAGTTCCCAAATGAGTTTTTCTTTCTATTTAACTTTTAATCTATCACCATTTATTAGATTATCCTCTGTAGTTTGTGTTTTTTCCAGTGAAAATCAGGTATTTTCTTCTATTTATATTATGGATGATGTAGACGTTCATAAAAGCTCAGAGTAAATCCAAAGGTTATTGAAGAAAATTGAAGAAAAAGTGGCTTTATAGCAAAGATATCAATTACTGAACGTAAAAACAATCATCTCCATCCACTGTCATTGATCCAACTCCATGGGTTTTACTGGTGAATCAGTGTTGTAGAAGATGACGGTGGTTTCCACAGTAACTACGGAGCCTCTAAATGTCCAAATGAGTCATATCTAACAAACTGCATTTTACTTCAATTATTTACGTATATTGGTAGGATTAGTGGATCAACCGGTATTAAACATTTTGCTCAGTAGATGGTTTGGTTTCCAGGAGCTGTTTGGGTCTTTGAGGGTTTATAAAATCTTTCCTCGTACAGGATGAACACACACAATATCGTCATGTTTGTAAATTCACTATCAGCCATGGAAAAATGATCAAGAATGTTTTTATGATTTCAGTGATCAATGATCAGTTCTTGTTATATTTTTATTCCAACGTCATCAGTAATTGAATGCTCTGATGCCATCTCCTCTCTGTCTGTACCATAGACTGTTTATAATTAGTGAATTGCGGAACGACCACTTTACCAATCGGTTTCTGAAGTGCCATTTTGAAGACAAGAGTCTGGAATTTGGAGCCAGAAGTGTCTATATTTGGACAAAAATTGTGGAGGTGTGAAAACATGAGAGGTTAAAGGATGAGCTACTGTTTAAATCCGGTTTAGAGCCTTGATAAAACTGAAAACTTCAAACTACGTTGTCAGTAACACCTATTAAGTACAACTATAGTAGAGCTGTCAGCATAAAGTGTGATTTATTAAATGAGCAGACTGTCTTACAGAGCTGTCAAACCCTGACATGGCAGACAACGCCTTCTATCTGACCTCATTGAAGGTGGACAAGAATAAAACAAATGACACTGTGATGAGTCTGGAGAAAAAAGAAATACTAACTTTGTACTTTTAATGAGAAGTTCAGCTTTAGTGTATTAGAGGGAGGGGCTTTCTGGAGTCAACCCCTCCATCCAACAACAAGCTTTTACAACTTTAACATTACTGTGGTGCTTCATTTTGGGGCTGAGGTCCTTGCCCTTTGGTCTGTACTCACTACTCCATGATCTAAAAGCACTGATTTAATAGTTTACACATTAGTAAAGCTGAATTGATTTTCAATTAATCAACTTGAATCAATTAAAAAAAATTATTCCATTCCAATTTTTCTGAATTGAGGTTTAGTTTTCTTAATTTCGCTGCTGCTCAACATTGGTTCCACTGTTGTGTTTCACGCAGATGCTTATTGTAATGCACATGACGCTAGGATCAGTACACAGCTGTATGTTAGTTCCATTATAAGTTGTTAATGAGTTGGATCCAAAAGTGTTAAAAACTGCAGTGACACAGTGTTTGTAAATGTCATTTGACTTCATTGTTTTTTTTTTTATATCTCTAGATATTTTTTATATTACTTTTATAGTTTTTGTGGTTGTTGTTTCATCTGGTTCTGGAATAAAGAAAAAGTTGTTTGTCCTTTTCAGACATGACTTTTTCCACATTTTTAATTTTTTAAAATCTATTCAAATAATCATTAAATCAAATTGAGTGAAAAAGTAGGCGGAGCTTACAAATACCCCCGCCCTATCGCACAACACTTTGCCCCTCCCGTTCACTGATACCCTGTCTACTCAGGGATTCATTTTGAGTCTTAACTTTCAATCTTTAAAAAAAAAAAATTGTAAAAAAAAAAAAAAAAAAAAAAAAGCAAAAATTGGGAGAAAGCCACATGTGTAAAGAACATGTGTCAAACTTGAAAATAATTGGGTGAATAGTGTCTGACAGATTGGTTGGACAAAAATCTCACCGACGGACTAGATCAGTGGTTCCCAACCTTTTTTTGGCTGTGGACCCTATTTAATATCACAAATTTCTGACGACCCCAGACATTCAAAACGGAGACTTTTTTTTTTTTTTTTTTGCTAAAATTAATTTATTTTTGATCATCTAATAGTTTGCTATACTATGTTGCAAATAAATGTTAATTTTAGACAAAATTGTGTCTATATAATGTACATTATTATGGACGGAGGCAGAAAAGTCAGGTGTAGATTAATGCACAAAGGTAGAATTTGATTTTCTGACAATTAATACTGAACAAACAATAACTCAAACTATGAATTATGAAAGAGCTGCAGCACCTGAAACTGACCACAATGAACATTTGACAGATAAACAGTACCACAGTGCTTCAGTTTCAGCTTCATAGTTTATCATATCTTTTATGTATCGGGATTGTCTCTTTCAACTCACTATATATTTTTATTAGTATGTTTTTTATTTTTTAACAATTACTTGAAATTTCAGGCAACCCCATTTGAATTCCAGGTGACCCCACGTGGGGTCCCGACCCCAAGGCTGAAAAGCACAGGACTAGATGGATGGCAGGAATTATTATATCCCCACCTGCTCTTGATAGCTAATAATGGACAGATTAATCGATTGCAAAAATAATTTAATCGACCCTGAATGGTAAAACAACTTTGATGTTTTACTTGGGTCTTTCCATAAAACTGGGTTTATTTTGGTACCTGGCACTTTGCCAGCTTTTTAGACCCAAAATAAAAGAGAGATTTAAGCATATTTCCCCCCAGGATGTACATAATGATGCTAAAAAATATACTCTTGCTCTGAGCCATCCCAAAATTCATGAATTTTTAATAAAATATTGGGTCCAAAATAGAACCTAAATTGGGACAGGAAAAGCATTATTTTATCTTCAAAACATGGCTTGAAATGGTCTAACATACTTGCTATAAATAAAGACACTGTGTTAAATCTGATGATCCTGGTCATTTTTCTAATACAGACATGCAGGTTTTTCATGAAGTCTCATTCCAGGTTTTGTATGTAACTCATTGTGTCCACTCACGTTACATGCGGAACCTTCCCATTTAAACACAAATCAAGTGATTTTGCAACAGTGGTCAATTTTGTGGAACACTCTGCCTTGCATATTAGTTTGATTCCCAAAATGTACCTGTGAGAGAATAAAAAGATATTGAAAAAACAAGTAGCGTGTAATTTTTGTGTCCTTTTCCCTTGGCTCCATCGGGGTAATCACTGCATGCAGAATCATCCACACACTGCTGGAATACTGACGAGTCATAATTTCAGGGGGAAACTCAGATATCACTGAGTTGTCTGTGGATTGTCTTGTATAATTGTGTGGCTATTGGGGAAAAAACCTAAAAGGAAAAGATGAGGGAGTTCATTATAGAACCCAATTTCCGTATTACATGTAGATTTTTGTATGTGTGCGTCAAATAAAAATGTGTTTTATCTGAAAAATAGTTTCTCTTTTACTCAGTAAATATTTATTTTAAAAATAAACCCAAAGTGCTTCCAAACTTGCTTCATATCATTAGTCTAAATCTAGTTTAGGCCCTCTGTCCTGTTTTTAGGGACCAGTTCCATAGAAGCACCCACTTACATATTGACAATCCCCTTCAGTTCAATGTGAAAGGAAACTGAACTGTATTTGATTTATTTTATATGAAAATCAGTCAAAAGGGACTTAAATTCAGTTTTGGGTTTGAGGTCTGTAGATTTGGTTGTGAAATCGTGGGTTGTGTGGTAACAAAGATGGACAGAAACAGAACATACAAAGATGGATCCTGATTGGGTCTTATGCAGAACTAGATGCCATTCTCTGATTGGTTGGGCTCATGTCACATGATGCATCCAGGATGACTTCTGAACTACAGGAACTCTGTCCCTGTGTCTGTAACAGCTGTAAAATTCTGCATTTAATCAAAACTTGATCAAAAGGAAAATGTCCCATAATTCTTCATCAAATAATCCAACGGACACAAACAAAAGCAATGAAGTTTTCGACTGACTTTATAAACAATTGAGCCATTGTACCAGTTAAGAATTTGTTCATTTTGATTCAAATAGCGTTTTCCAGTGATGAGCACAGAAATGAGAACATAGCAAGTGCAAGTGTTTTAACAGCAATTTGACAAAAATGAGGCAGAAAGCCCATTATCCTTCCTCAAAACACATATCAGGGCTTTACCAAGACACAATTTACTTCCTCACTGATGGTTTAAGATGCAATTACCACATCCAATAAAACAGCACACGTTTTCATATTTCATTGTCCCTGGTGTGTACAAGACTCACTTGTGGAACTGGACCTGCTCTGCTCAGCTGGCTGAGTGGAGTTTTAAATATGAATGCCACACGTCTTACAAACATTACATTAGAATCCTCTCTGTCTGCTAATGTGGAGGCAAATGTAGTCTTAAGGACATCAAACATGTTTCCAGAAGAGGAGGGGGCTGTTTTTCCTCCGACTTCTGACTTTAAATAACAAGAGTCTAATGTTTCAACACATCAAAAAGCGTTGATACTCTACGGCTAGGTGTCAAACATGTGGCCCGGGGGCCAAAACCGGGCCACCAAAGGGTCCAATCTGGCCTGTGGGAGGAATTTGTGAAATGCAAAAATTACACTGAAGTTATTAACAATCATTTTAGTTCAGTTCCACATTCAAGCCAATTCAATCTCAAGTGGCTCAGATCAGTAAAATACTATCATAATAACCTAGAAATATTCACAACTCCAAATTTTTCTCTTTCATGCAATTTTACTGTATTTACACACAAAAACACACAAAAAACATGAATAACCTGAACAAATATGAACAACCTGAAATGTCTTGAGAGAAGCCAGTGTAATCGTACCAATATTCTGCCTGTACTAAACGTTTTGTACATTTGTAGTTCTGCTGGGATCTGTACGCTGTAATGAATATGTGTAAATGATAAAATAAGGCAGAATATTGATAAAATTGTACTTATTTTTCTTTTAAAAAATTAGGTTGTTCATGTTGTTTTAAAGGATAGTTTGTAAATGTAAACATTTCTATAATGCAGGGAAAGGCTGGAGTTGACATTTCTATATTATTGGACTGGCCCAGTTCACTTCAGACCAAATGTGTCTGAATGTGGCTCTTGAACTAAAATGAGTTTGACACCCATGCTCTATGGCTAGGTGTCAAACCTGTGGCCCGGGGGCCAAAACTGGACCGCCAAAGGGTCAATCTGGCCTGTGGGAGGAATTTGTGAAATGCAAAAATTACATTGAAGTTATTAACAGTCAGCAGTGTCAAAATCATTTTAATTCAGGTTCCACATACAGACCAATAATTTTTCAAGTGAGTCAGACCAATAAAATACTATCATAATAACCAATAAATAATGAAAACCACACATTATGTCTTTGTTTTGGTGTTAGAAAGTAAAATTACATGAAAATATTTACATTTACAAACTATCCTTTTACCAAAAATGTAAATCTGAACAACCTGAAATGTCTAAAGAGAAATAAGTGCAATTTTACTAATATTCTGCCTGTTACTAATGTTTTGTGTTTTTGTAATTATAATGTCAGTTGTAATGCACATGTGTAAATGATGAACTGATGAATATTATTTAAATTACACTTTTGTTTTCTCAAGACATGTCAGGTTGTTCATGTTATTTGGATTTTTAAGAAAACTTTGTAGATGCAAACATTTTCGTAATATAATTTTACTTTTTTCACTGTTATTATTTTACCAGTCCGGCCCACTTCAGATCATATTGGGCTGAATGTGGAACCTGAATGAGTTGGACACTACTGCTCTGGAGATATGATTCAATACCTACATAATAATTATTATTATAAATTTGTATGTAACGCCAAAACCCTTGAGGACTAAATGGCTCAGAAAATGCATGGAAATAACAATGATAATAATGTATTTATAAAGGAAATCCATATTAATTGTTGAATCCTTATAGTTTTAATATTTTCCTCCCATCTGAGTTTGTTATTATTTCACTGTTTTAGTTTCTTTTCCAATTTTCACATTTTATAGATTAAATTGTCTCAGTTTTGCTTTCACATCATGAGCACAAATGTATTTATAATTACCACTGCAGAAGTTATGAGTCATCGTTCATAATTTTGATCAAACTGAGAAACAAATCTGACCAAATGAGGGGTGTTGAAACATTCTTTCCAAAAGCCACAACTTAGAGACACTGAAGAATTATATAGATCCAAACCCACATAAATAGTGATGGATCAGATCTCTGGGATACTTTGAATGACAGAAGCTAGATTAGGGGTGAACCAGTATTGCTTATTAGTAATCAATATATAAATTAGTCTCGATGTCCAATTTTCAGTTGGTGTCCTACACAAATGCTGAAATACCTTGAATTTCACCGTCAAGTCAAATCAAGGATAAACAGTTCATTAATATCTGATAAATATTAATCAGTTTTTAGAGTTCAGTAAAAATACATTTAATGTCATCATCCGGCCAAGGTAGACGACAAGGGATGTCTCAAAAAGCAAACTTCAAACCCTGCTATATTTCAAACAAAAAGTGCTTCCTTTGCTCAGCACTTTCAGGAAACTCCACGTCTTCAGAGCTGCAGCTATCGATTATTTTTGTAGCCAGCCAATCAATCTATTGATTATTTTCTTCAAATTGATTAGCTGAATAGGTGAAAAAATGGTAAGAATGTGAAAAAGACATGACTGAAAAGCTGAAAACCATAAAAAGTATGAAAGTGAAAATATATAGTGGTACCTTGACATACGAGTTTAATTTGTAACTCAAGTTACTCATATATCAAATCAATTTTCCCCATTGAAATGAATTGAAATGTCATTAATCCATTCCACCCTCAAAAACCCACCCAAATTTCACACCTAACTTTCAGATAACTTATACCAACGAAAGCTCAGTGCGTTGTCCATGTCATAGAATTGGAAAATTTGTGAGTCGAGGCATCGTAAGTCAAGGTACCACTGTATAAAAATATCTACATACACACAACACATTTGGATCCAGTTATTACTCACTAACAACTAAAGATGGAACAAACATACGACACAATAAGCGTCCGTGTCAAACACAAAGTGGAACCAATGTTTAGTGACAGCGAAATTAACTTGATTCAGGAAAACTGTGATAAATTTGTTTAATCAATTTGAGTTGAATTATTAATCAATCCAGCTTACAGTTCTTTCCATCTAAACCAGCTATTTTTCAACCTTAGGGTCGGGACCCCACATGGGTCACCTGTAATTCAAATGGGGTCACCTGAAATTTCTAGTCATTGATAAAAAATACAAAAAAACTTACATAAAAAAATATATGATGAGTTGAGAGAGACAATCAGAATACATAAAAGACACGACAAACTCTGAAACTGAAACTGAAGCACTGTGGTACTGTTTATCTGTCAAATGTTCATTGTGGTCGGTTTCAGATGGTGCAGCTCTTTCATAATTCATAGTTTGAGTTCTTGTTTGTTCAGTATTAATTGTCAGCCTTGTAAATCCAAGCTGGACTGACTGTACATATCCTGACCAAGGAAAATAAAATTCTCACTTTGTGCAGTAATCTACACCTGGCTTTTCTGCCTCCGTCCATAATAATATACATTATATAGACTAAATGTCCTCTAAAATTAATGTTTATTTGCAACATAGTATAGCAAACTATTACATGATCAAAACAAATTAATTTTAGCAAAAAAAAAAAAAAAAAATCTCTGTTTTGAATGTCTGGGGTCACCAGAAATGCATGGTGTTAAAATGGGGTCACGAGCCAAAAAAGTTGGGAACCACTGATCTACACCCTTCACACCTATTTAACATAAATAATAAATGCAGCTCAGATGCAGTTGTGTACATACACGTTCCAGTGTTGACTGTGATAAAAAGCAGAGTCACTTTCCAAAGCTCTCAGTTCGACACCTCCCATGCGGCCGTTGCTGCTACACAGTATCTAAAGCCGACCCTGTGCTGCACTGAGCCCAGGGGTTGATGGGAGTCCTCGAGGGAACATTAGTGAGCGGATCGGCAATGTGGCGCGAGGGGAGCGAGCGCAATTCATGGGAGAGCGCCGAAAGAACTCACAACACTCTAAACACCTGTCACCCTGAGCCTAATGAGAAACACAATTAGCAATTAACAGTGCGATCTGTCAGGGCTAATACCTGCTCTGCCTGCGCACACACACACACACTCACTGAGGGGGGGTGGGATGGGGGGGGACCAGACCCCTTCATCAGCACTTCCATGCAGGTATGAAATGAGCCCAAACAAGCGGATCAATTAGACAGGTGATGTAATGTTGTGAAACCTAAGCTGATGCCTCGGTGGCAGATTTTCTAAACGGCGTCCTCGTGCTGCTCCACAGTGACTTTTAAGATGGGAATTAAGAGTGATTTTTATCCCACCTGAGGGAACTGAACTTTGGAGTTGGACGCACAACGTTCTGGCCATACATCATAGACCAATGGGCTATTAAACTGTACGTGCAACAGCCAGTTTGTCAAGACGTACTTTGTGGTAGAGTTGGCGCTATTCTCTGTAAAGCCACTGCCACCGCGGGAATTAACACAAGATGTACTCAAGTGATAAACAGCACAGGCTAGAAAAGTTCCCTAAATCAGCACATTTGGTGTTTATTTGGATCCTTGTTAGCTCACTGCTTTATTGACCCACAGCCTTCGAAGATCATATCGATTTAAAAGCGATATGGATCCACACAGCTGCTGATATTTCCCACTGATTAACTCTGAGGGGACGTCTGAGGACACTTAAAAGCCACAAAGCGTTTAAGTGCGGCTTTCAGGGACAACGTCAAAGGGAAGATGGAAAATAATGCACAGGATACACAGACTTAGTTAAATATTAATAACTTAGACATGTTCATAGACAAGTTAAAAAGCACATAGCTCATGTACTGCGTTAGTATTCTGGGCTCATTCAGGGAGATTCTTAATTAATATTGTTTACGCTTCGAATAACAAATGTCTGAAAACCTTAATGACTTTTACCCAATCAAGAGTATAGTATAGAGTACAATAAGAAAAAAACTAGAGTTGAAAGTTCCCCCTTACAACTCGAGGTCTTCTATTTAGTCAAATCAAACATCCATGGATGACGATGAATAATGGGGTTTATATTTTAGATTAGATTAGATTAAATTAGATAGAATTTATCTGATCCTTTGGGCAGAGTCCTCAGGAAACTGAGATTCCAAAAGCAGCACAAACACTGATTAAACAAAGAAATACCACAAGAAAATAGCAAAACAATAACCAAAAAACAGTAGTGAGAATTGCAGTTGCACACTTTCATATATATATTATATATTATATTATATATATATATATATAATATATATATATATATATATAATATATATATACACACACATATGTATTATATATATGTAAAATGTAATAATCACAGAATAAAAGTTCTAATAAAGTGATAACAGCAATAGTAGTCAAAACAATATACAAATAATAATAATAATAATAATAATAATAATAATAATAATAATAATAATAAAATATTATTATTATTATTATTATTATTTTATTATATTATTATTATTATTATCATTATTATTATAAGCAGCAATGAGAACTAAATTACCAACAGCAAGAGGAAACATTGCACACTAGAATAAACAATAAACAACATTGCACCACAGAACAGTATTTTGTGAGTAAAGGCAGGACTGGATGTGGCCTTTGTCAATAGATGTGAGTTTTTATTAGGAACTTAAACCATCTGATGTGTCATATGGACACATTCTATTTGACATCACTGGGAGCTACATTACACAAACTACTCACTAATCAAGTTCCACACTGAACTGACTTCAACTAGCCAAGAATATTGATTGTAAAATTGATCTATAGAGATGTGTCCACAGTTTCTAAAATAAAAACCTAAAGTGGTAAATATGGAAACCACAACCTCTGATGTTGAAGTCAGGAGCGTTAACCACAGCAGTGACAGTAGCGTTAAAGCCTTCATTCCATGATGTTTACATGTTTAAAAAATTCACCATCATGCAGGTTTCATAGCATTATCACCAGATCATCTGTATTAAATCAGTAACAGTTGGGTAAAGTCATGTGAGGGTTGTGAGGGTCTGGCTGAGTTATATGGTTTCCCCCAAATAATGCCATGTTTAGTTAACCCACAACAGTACGTCCCCTACCATTATATTATCCCCGAAGTATAAACTGCAACAAAAAATATGCACAATAGAATTTCACAAAGATCTGTATCAAACTAAACCTCTAGGTTTGAGTAAAGGAAATAAATACATATAGTGAATGTCAAGTAGTCAAAGTAACGATTACTCAGATTGAAAAAAATAAGGGATTCTAGGTGTTTTTTTCACTTTTTTTTTAAACTTTTCTCTCAAAAGGGAGTAATTCCTGAAACTTTATATTAGTCATCAAAAGTTCCACTGATACAAAAAAAACCTGTGCAATGTTGTATGAACACAAATTAAGCCAAACTGATGAATTGGTTTCACTCTACTATGAGTTATAAATTTGTTTGTTGAAGCTGAAAGTCCACGGACTACTTCAAAAAGTAAAGAATGTGTCGATGTAAAGCACTTTTCTAATCAGTGATTAAATCCTCATTATCGACAACTATAATGAAATATTTGTACCAACTCTGGCTTAGTCATCCCAACTAGTTTAACTTCATGAATAATAACAATAGCATTTAGAACAATATCAATACAACAATCTAAGACAAATAAAATCTGACCAAAAACAATCCCATTACCTTTAGAGCTCAGACATCTAATTACCTAAATGTGTCTCTATTTCATCACATGTATGCAATACAACAAAATAAGGTCAAAGGTCATCTTCCCATTCTTAATTATGAGCCAACCAGGAGCTGGCAGCCATTTGTCTCTTTCAAAGACACTTGAGGAGGACAGATGCCTGCAAAACAAAACAGTTTGTATCATCTTCATCTCAAGCTTTTCTATAGTGTTTATGTCTAATTTGAATTTCAGCCTATTTTAAATACAGTCATCATGAAAACTTTTGCATTCAGATGTGACTTTGTAGTAAACATATCACACCTCACACACCAGCATAAACACTGGCTGTTTTCTAATTGGATTACACCAGTGTGTGTGTGTGTGTGTGTGTGTGTGTGGTGTGTGGGGTGGTGGTGTGTGTGTGTGTGTGTGTGGCATCTTCAGCATAGTAATTGTGTCAGCCGTGTGGTCAGTGGGGAATTGAAGTGTTAAATCCAATTCTGAATTTGTATCTGTGGTACAGAGGAGGGGGGATGTAGCGTGAGTACCAACCATATGTTTCCTTTCCCAGTTCAGACAGATTGAATATGGATGAGAAACAACTCGGGGTCCTGGCTCTGCCACTGGTAGCAGGTTTAGGCATTGACAGTGTGTGCTCATTTGTTATCAGTGTGGAAGTGGCGCTGCTACACACCAGCTCTGTGGAACCCACAAAGATTTCCCTTAATGAAGATAAAACTGATTCGGTGGGTTTGACCTGTGAGTTTGTCTTCTGCTGTGTTCAGTAACTCACTGTTCAGACTGATCCGGACAAAACATGAGGAAAAATGTCATGAACTACTGCCTCTATATGTACAAAACAACACTGTATGTTACGATAAATAAAGTCTTTTCGTATCTTTTCTTAACTTAATTTACTTTAACTTCATTTATCTTAATTCATTCCATTATCTGGAACCCTTTGTCCTCACTAGGGTCATGGAGGTCGCTGGAGCCTCTCCCAGCTATGGGCAAACGCGGGGTACACCTGGACATGTCCTTAATTTGTCTTATCATTTATTAACTTACCTTATTTATCTTATTTTATCCCATGTTATCCTTCTTAACATCTTATTATTTTATTTTACCTTATTTTATTTATCTTATCTTATTTTCTTAGAACTTACTTATCTTATCCTTATAACTTTATTTTACCTTATCCTTTCTTAACTTACTTTATTTTATTTATCTTATCCATTCTTAACTTACCTTTTTTTTTTTTTATCTTATCTTATCTTTTCCTTTCTTAACTTAACTTATTTTATCTTATCCTTTTTAACTTCTTATTTTATTATAAATCCTTTCTTTACTTAACTTATTTTTCTTATTTTATCCTTTCTTAACTTATATTTATTATATCTTATCCTTTCTTAACTTAACTTATATTATTTTATCTTATCCTTTTTTAACTTAATCTTGTCTATTTTATCTTATCCTTTCTTAACTTTTTTTTTTCACTTATCTTATCCTTTCTTAACTTAGCTTATTTTTATCTTATAAATCCTTTTTTACTTAACTTTTTTTATCTTATTTATCCTTTCTTAACTTAAGTTATTTGATTTTATCTTATCCTTTCTTAACTTAACTTATCTTATTTTATCTTATCCTTTTTTAATTTATCTTATTTTCTTATCCTTTCTTAACTTTACCTTATTTGCTAATCTTAACCTTTCTTAACTTAACTTACCTTATCTTATTCTTTCTTAACTTATCATTTTATCTTATCTTATCTTATCTTATCTTATTTTACCTTACCTTACCTTACCTTATCTTATCTTATCTTATCTCAGGATGTTATGTGCAAATCAATACTAATGCCAAACAAACCATACAAAGCTTTAAACTTTTAACTTGTTTTCAGTTCTGACATTTGCTGGATCTACTTTCTCACAGTTGTTTCCTCATCTATACCCAGACTATTAAATTAGAATTTTTTTAATTTCTTCAACCATGGTCTGAGACGGACAATGTAAGAATTCATTACCACCATGACAAAAAACACAGCAGTCCTGAATACAAGTTAAAGTGAATTTGCGGATGTGGTTCGGAAGTGACTACATGAATGCATCTGAATATAAAGGCCTCGTCCACATTCACAGATTATTTAAAACCTGTTTGTTGTCTGACACTGTCAAAGAAAATGTCATCCACACAAGTAATTTTGAAAAGAAAAACCAAAGAACATTTCCATGCTGATACAACATAATAAACACAATTGGAGTGCTGTCAAGAGCCAAACCAACAGTTTGAAAGGCACAAAAACCTCTTAGAATATGAAACAGTATGTGGAAAAACACCTGCTTTCTGTCATGAAGCACAAACTACTCTCACGTATTCAGTTCCAATAGTTTCCTGTACCAGTAAGATAACAGCGAGCAGCGATTCACATACAAACCTTTTAGCTAACATTCACGTCTGTTAAAAATAATGATCTAATTCCACTTGGTTGGGTGGTATTCAAGTAAAGTACACCTGAGTACTTACCTAATGATGTAGTACTTTTACCATTATATATTTCTATAATTCAGTGTGTGATTTAGTGACATTTAGTGGTGAATGTGCAGATGGCAGCTACTGAATCCCCCTTACCTTAACCTACAGACGCAGATAGAAATGTACAAGGTCCATGTTAGAGCCACTGATAACTTAAACACTTTCATTGTGAGATTTAGTGTTTCAGACTGCCCCCCCCCCCAAAAAAAAAAAGAAAAAGCACTGAGCAACAAATTTAACTGGTTTTAACATTTGTTTGGAAACTTTTATCAACTTTTGAAATGTGACTCAAACACTAAAACACACAATTTTTTCCTCTAAATGACAGAATGATTTTCTCTGTCACAGTCGTAAAAACCCACAGTCTGTCTGTAGCTGTAAAAGTCAGTGTTCCCAACTTATCCACTTTGTTGGTATATTTAGGGATTTTTCAGACCCCTCTAGTGACTATCAAAAAATTATGGATGACAAATCTATCAACTTTTTCTGGTTTTTGGAGACTTGATGTGAAAGCATATATCATCCTTTGTCTAAAATAAATCATTGCACTAAATATAAATCAGTACCATTGACATTGACTGCTTTCTCTGTTGTCTCTTTTTGGTCCATTTAGTTTGTTAACGTAGACCGAAAATTAAAAATGTTATAGATAAAAATGTTCATGTTTTACAGTGACCGTAAGGCTAAAGACGAGTGCTGTCACAAGCTTAAAATTTTTCATCAGATTAATCACAGGGTTGCTGTGGATTAATTTTGATTAATCATTAATAAATATAATTTATTTTTATTCTATACTAATCGCATTTCATTTTACATGAGCAAACAGACTCAAGGAAGAAGGGAATATATATGCACTTCACGTGGTTGTTGCAAGCTGGGCGATGCGTTAGCCAATGTGCTAGCAGAATCCCCGACTAATGTACAGTATGCTTTGTGTTAATATGGTATTTTTAGCTGGAAGTGGTTCGGTAAAAAGAAAACTCCTTCCTGCAGAGTGTGTATAATCCTTTATGTCGGTCGACTGTACCGTTTTTTTTTTTTTTTTTTTTACTCATATTTCCATCCAGAGGGCCACCGTGCTGTTCAGTGTCTTCCATCTTTATGGGCTGGTTCTGCTGCCTGTCACTACCAGATCACCTGCCCATTTGCACATGCACGATGCTAACTCTACTTGGACAAACTGCCCCAAATGCCTTGCCAGAGATATTCAGAGTCATTCTGCACTGTAGATGGGTTAATTGCGTTAAAATTTTTAATCAGATTAATCATGATGATGGATTAATCCACTTTAATGCATTAACTTTGACAGCCCTAAAAAAACCAAACCAAACTGAAGAAATTTTTGCTAAAAACTAAACAAACAAACAAATAACCTAAGTAACTCCTCCAGAAGGTCTCTTTTGGGTCACTTTAACCAGTCCACAAGTCTAGATAAAGGAGGATGGCTGGAACTGGGACATTAAAAAAAAACAGGAACTGACAAAGTATAGCATTTGTAGTTCTAAACATATTTAGGGTGTTTTTATAACCACTTTTTATCTGTAACTCAATGTTATCCTCTCTCCTACATATCCATTACAATTACATGCACATTTACAATTATGCAAATTAGATGATGATGTCATGTAGTGACTTTTAGGACAGACAATAAATACTTTCATTGTTGAGGAGTTGGAAACACTGGTTACAGTGTTGGTTTTGTCCAGTGTTTTGCCTGATTTTAGTTATGAACTCTTAACATTCCACCTTAACACTGAATTCTAACTCCTACAAAATTGTGTAGGGGGGGGAGTGGTTGCATTGAGCTACTAGAAATATAACGGCACAACATGGTGGGTTCCAAAGCTAAAAGTGACTTATTCACAGATAACACAAACAAAAAGGTGACATTTGTCCTAAATATTAAATACAGCAGAGTGTAGGATGATCAGGTGGGAAAGTGATGTCCGTACATACCCACTAATCCCAACCATAAAGCCATGTTGACCTGTCACACACAGGAGACGAAGACTCATACATTGACATTATAAAACAAAAAAATCATATTCTGTCCATATGTCAGCAGTACAATTAGAGTTTCTACATCTGTTGACCTTGGAGTTTGCAGGCATACACTGGAGATCAACTATTCCATTAGTAGAAACTCTTAAAAATACTTTCCATACAACCATGTCTTATTAAGCTCAGTCACATCATTAGTGAGAGTGATGCAACTTGCCAATCAGAATGCAACTTGAACCATTAGGATAAACATTTTAGAGACAGGATATGGAGCTCAAATATTCAGCTGCTGATGTGCTATTTCTATCCATATTTGTTCAACTTTACTTCATCTGGAAATGCCTCCACAGAGTCCAAATA
The DNA here is from genome assembly GCF_902148855.1 of Sphaeramia orbicularis. Classification (NCBI taxonomy): domain Eukaryota; kingdom Metazoa; phylum Chordata; class Actinopteri; order Kurtiformes; family Apogonidae; genus Sphaeramia; species Sphaeramia orbicularis. The sequence goes on from NC_043972.1 coordinate 48,996,288, forward strand.
CTTTAACAACATCATGTACTTTATTGCATGAGATTGTTTGCAGTAATGCCTGGGTTCTCTGTCAAATTGTTTTCACTGGGTCAGTTCTGCTTTATTTCTCCAACAAAGATGTACTGCAGTTACTAGATGCACTCAAATACATCACAAACACACTATGTCATTTTTGTTTTACTCAGCATCGGAAGCATTAATGCAATGTTGTCCTTTTCTGTAAAAAAAAAAAAAAAAAAAGAAGAGAGTTTGCACCTTCTCACAATTAGAGAGGCAGTTTTTGTTGTTTCAGTTGATCTAACACTCCTTATGGTTTTCTTAACAACCCGTGAAAAGCATTAGATGTGGTGAAAAGGCCAGAGATAATCGTAGCGGAGTCACTTTGTAGTAAAACACTGCTCCACTGTGCCAAACACCACTTATTAAAAAGACACAAATGACCTTCTGTTTCCACGGGTAAGAAAAAGGTGACGCAGCTGAAAGCGGTACACTATTATGATTACATGCGGTTGGTGTTTAAAATTGCACTTATTAACGATTTTGAGATGTGCTTTAAGCTAATGGACCAAAACTTAGCAGAAAACAAAGTATTTACTAATAGAAAAGGAGGGAATAGAGGAAGAGATCTGTGAAAAAAGCAACAGGATGGTAAAAAGATCCTGTGTCCGGTGGATCATTGTTATATTTATATATTTTTTAGACGTCAACCAGGGGTAATTCATTTTAATCAAGTAAATAATCGCAGGTAACAATTAAAATGTAAGATTTGGATCAGAATAATTCAAAGTGACACACCCCACCTATATGTACTCTGCTGGTGGGAATTATTCTGAAATACTGATATTATTAAGGTGATGCCCTATTCCCATGCTTTGACAGTGAGATCACAAATTTGGATTACGCCCAATCCCTTAGCCCTCCCCCTTACCCCCCTTCGCTCTTGCACTTGGCACTACCCTTTGAAATGGACTTGCAAGGGGTAGGGGTTGAAGCTGGGATGTGCCGATCCAATCTACAGATCGGTATTGGCTGCCGATCTGGCATTTTTTAGAAGATCGGATGGGTCGAATTTAGACATGAGATCGGGCCAACCCGGGGGGGTTGACCCCTGAAATTACAGTTTCTGCAGGTAGGGAAAAGCTGCACAACAGCAGGAGGCTTACGGGAACTAGTAAAGCGTCTATAAGTGTCACTCTGCACATACTCATTATGAGGTCCGGTTGTGATGCGCAAGTCAGATTTTTTTCAACTCGCAGGGCTTTTGTTGAATTATTGGACCCAACCCAACCCACCCCGCAAAGAAACAGACATTCTTTTGACCTGCCCCAACCCGACCCGAGAGGAACCCGCTTCACATCACTATTGCATGGCACCGAACGCACCCCCATAATAGCTGGATGGACCTGTCCATAGACGCGCTACAACAGTGGTAAACATAAGGTTCTAATTTGTCCCACAGTATGAATTTGAAAGTGCAAAAATTATACTAAAGTTATTAAAAGTCAAAGGTGTCACAGTTATTTTAGTTCAGGTTCCACATTTAGCCCAATTGTGATCTTAAGTAAAATAATAGCATAATAGCCTAAATAATGACTCCAAATTGAAATCAAAATTTAATTGTAAAAAGTCCGTATCAGATCAGTATTGGATTGGTATTGGCAAAACTAATCCCCAAAAAAAATCGGATCACAAGCAAAAAATCCAGATCGGGACATCACTAGTTGAAACATTCTGTATGAAAAGGGACAACCCTTTGAGATGTGTTATGTCATCAGCAGCCACTGATGTCGCTATTAACAGATGCGACAACTTTGTGAAAGTATTCACCATGCTGTCATCAGCTGTGACCGTCTGTGTTCTGTGGGCTTTGGGCATCTTTTTATGGCTATCAACCGCAAACCACAGAAATGTGATCTATAACACATTGAAACTGCGTTAAACGGTCGATCAAGTTATTTATAGCGCTGTACAGCGATTAAAATTTTTAAACGCAATTAATCCCGTGGATTTCTGTGATTAATCACATTCTTATGCGGGGGGGGGGGGGGGCATCAACAGCATGTTTTGCCTTTAAGTGATATGTCAGACTTGAAGGTGATAAAATAATTCCACTTTGCAGTGCTTCCAAACAACTTTGTCCTTCTCAACCCCACCATGTGAAGACATTAAAATGAAAATGTCCATGGAAAAGACTGGTACTTTTCTCCATGTTTATGTCCCCACCAGTTTATTTCCGCTTGTGAGTGACTGACAGGAGTCTTAAGCCCACTAATAAGTATTAATACTAATAAGCCCAATGTGATGTTCAGTTGTTCAGAGCAACCAAAGGGGGCTCTCTAGTGGTCAGAATAAGTTGCACTAACGTATGTTTTGTATTTGTGGTGTTCCCGTAGCCAGTTTGGACATAAGAAGGAACTAACAGACATGTTTCTCTCACTCTGTTGTATGGCCCGAAAAACGTTTGCCTGTGAGTATTTTATATTCAGGTTGTAAGAATGAATAGTATAAAATATCTCTGATATAAACCTTTGTTGCTGGATAAAAAGATGTTGTTAATCTTAAATTAATCTGTAAATGCTAATCGTTAGCGTGTCTATGGATTTTCCCATTCAAGTTAGCATTGAGCTAACGGGCTTTTTCCCATTCATTTAAATGTATAATGCTATGTAAATGTACTAAGGCAACGAACATAACTGAGACATATTTTGTATGTATGTTGCAGTTTTACAGTGAGTCTCAAGTAAAAGATCTGGACAGAAGTTTTGGGCGTCCGGCTTTTCTTGGGAAACCTGTTGTCTATCTGCCGAACTAATCGCTACACGCACACAAGCAGGAGCAGAATAATATGAGTTATAATTGTACTGTCCTTGCTAAGACGTCTGTACTTAGTCTGAGCTAGACAGCGAGCTAAAGTCTGAATTGACGATGCAAGATATGTCCTCTTTGAAATTTGCAGCTTTAATGTACATACCTGACATCATGCAGATTGACAGAGTGAAACTATAAAATAAAGACAAAATAAAGCAATTAGTTATGTCTATGATATGCATTCACAGAGAATGCATAGATGTAATTATTATAAACTTAAATTGACTGCTAATACAACAATCACATTAAATAAGTAAAGGTTAGTTCAAAGGCTGGCATATTACACTTAAACACAATCTATGAATTTGCATAAACTTAACATGAGCCTGCGAAAAGAATTAGCAACCCATCTGCGACTGCTAGCATAAACGAATTAGCTTAAACATGTTAATAACACATTGTAATAAACATCCAAAATAACGTCATAAACATGTTCTAACGGCACGTTTGCATGTGGAATTAATTTGCAAAGAACAGAATGATTGATACATACAGGCGTTGCTTCTGCAGGACTTAAAGTTGATTCAGCATTACTCGGAAAGTTCACTTTTCCTCTCAGCTAAGTGCACAGTTCAGACACACAGAGCACCGGCGCTTGGTGCGTGTGGAGCGCCAAAATAAAAGCATGAGTTTCAAAATAAGAGTCCGTATGAATAAATGAACGAAGACTTGCTTGAAGGGCAGAACGGCATTAACAGGAGATAAAAAAAAAAAATTGTCGGCGTTATTTAATGAATGCGTTAACGCGGTAACTTGCCCACACCTAGTTATTTACAAAGACAATATGTACATTTGTGTGTTTCTTTCATCACACTGCTGCATTTTTTTGTTGTGTTTACCTCCATCTTAACGATGATTCGAACAGAATTACGGGAGATTATTTCATACCCTTCCGTATGTAGTGTGGTCCTGAAAAATCTCCATTTTGAAGGCCAAACAGCCCTCCCCCTTAGCCCTTTCCCTCTGACTCATCGAGAATTAAAACACCCCTACCCCTTCATATGAAGGAGGGGGACAGGTAAGGGGGAGGGGCCAAGGGGTGAATTTGCAGGCTACAATGAATTTCCATGCAAAACAACTTTACTTTAAAATTTTCCACACAAGAACATTTTGACGATACAGACCAACTCACATAATAATAATAAAAAAGTAAAATAAAATAATAAAACTCAGTTCTCATGGTTTATTTAAGAGCCTTTCAATAGACTCGACTCCTTAGCAAATGTCACATCTCCATACTGAGCTTTTGCAAAACAAAACGCATTCCAGCCAATTATTTGTGTGAAAAAGATGCCATGTGACAACTAGAGCTGCAGCTATCGTTTTTTTTTTTTTTTTTTTATTATCAGTTAATCTATCAATTATTTTCTTTGATTCAATTAAACAACTTGTTGAAACGATTATTTGAATGGGCAAAAAAGTGAAAAAGACGCGTCTGAAAATGATAACTTGTCCTTTATTCCAGAATCAGCTGAAACAACAACACAAAAAGTATAAAAGTAAAAGGATACATAAAAATATCTATATAGAAATAACAATAACAACAGTATACAAGTATATATAAGGATATGTATACACAACAACAAACCTACAAACAATATTTGCACTGCAGTTTTCAACACATTTGGATCCAACTTATTAACAACTTATGATGGAACTAATATACAATGTGTGCTGATCCTGGCATCATGTGTGTCAAAATAAGCATCTGTGTGAAACACAACAGTGGAACCAATGTGTAGTGACAGCAAAATTAAGGAAATTCAGGAAAATTGCAATCAAATAATTATTCAAATCACTTAGATTTGATTAATCATTTCGGCTCTACCCACTGACTTCCAGCCACATTGTTTTGAGGAAGGACATAAAAATGACAACACTGGTGACGGACAACAGATGACCAGAACGAACGTGATGATCTTGTGTGATTTTAATGTGATATCAGTGTGTCTTCAGACAATTCACACATAGACCTAACAGAACAGAAGACAGTTGATCAAACAGATTGGAGACTCACAGGCTCCAGGTGATGTTGAATCCATTAATGTTTCTGTCCAACATTTTGGCAAAAATGTTTTCAGATCTTTTATTGAATAAGTGTTGCAACTGTCACAAACTCTGTGGTGTTAGCTGTATACAGAAGGGCGTCTTGCGAAGTTCTCTCCAATTTGTTGTGTTCCGAGTGTTTGATTTTGGCATGGCACGGCTCCTTAATCTCCTTTGAGCTACCCTTCAGCTCTGTACACCAACAGAGCTGGTCTAAGTCTTTGTGGATTTGGCCATCAGTGGTAACATCAGCAGACAGTTAGATCTGCTGATACGAGTCTGAGTAGTACGTCTCAACACTACATTCTCTCACTTAACCCTGCAATGAGTCAAAACACCTTGAACTTTTGCGTATAAATATGAATTAAATCAATACAAAATTGTTAAGAATGAATACAGCAGCTCAAAATGTAATAATGTGTGTCAATGTTATTACAAACCTAATAAGTGACTTTATACCACCTATTTATTCATGTTCTATTTTTATTCTGTGGATGTCCCCTGCATCTAGGGAACTGATAAAATAAAATCTTTGAATCCCATTTTAACTTCTAAAGAATAAACTATAATAGGATATGAAGTGTATATGTAAGTAGGGCTGTGCAATTAATTGAAATTCAATTACAATTTCGATTATTACACTCAACGATTACAAAAATTATGTAATCGAGAAAAAATGAATATTTCTTTTGAGTTGTTTAATTCACGCACGCAAGCTCCCATGAGCTGCTCCGCCCAACTATGGCAAGTCTATAGCAGTTTAATTACAGGGCACTATTTGTTTACAAAAGGAAACATACTTGATACTGATTTGCATTCAAAGATTTTTTTCGTTTCATTTGCATTCAAAGATTTTTTTCGTTTCGTACAAAAGTGAACATACTTTGTTTTAGTGTTTAAAAGCTTTATTTATGTTCAAAGAGTATATTTTACATTGTTTTGCAAGAAATAAATAAACAACTTTAATGTTAACAAATAATTGTTTTAATAATCGTGATTTAAATCATTGCTAAAATGATCATGATTATTGTTTTTTTCTATAATCGAGCAGCCCTATATGTAAGTCTATTTACAATAGCAGTAAAGCAAAACAGCAATAGTTTTGAGGTGAATAAGGGATCCGAACAGCATATATAGGGTTACATGCTGAAAAATGAAAAAATAATTAACATTCTAATTATTGTGATTTAGTGGTCGTAGTATCGTATGGTCATTTTCATGCTGTAGCTTCAGCCAGTGTAGGCTTCTAGTGATATTAATAGGTACTGCAGCACATTTTCACTACACATTTTCTGGGATGTGTGCAAGGATCTAAACCAAACACAGCTGCTGACATGAGAACATTATGTAGACATCTCTATAGTATCAATATACTTAGTTTGTAATTGGACTATACAAAACATTTCCCCTTTATCAAAATAAAAGAGTTGCAGTTCTTGTGATTTGTTCATTACACTTTGCTTTACTTTCATCAGCCCCATAAAACATATACACTGTGGTTAAAAGAAAGTAGTGACTCACACACAAGGCAGCAGCAGCAGCGGCAACGTGTGCACCATGAACAAACACTAAAGAGTTTGCCCACGTGGACACATTCACCTCCTTTTCATTAGGATCGAGGCGTGTGACCAAAGTTGGCTTTTGTAATTGGCCTGTTCTTGCAGAGTGTTTGACAGGCAAACAGCGGTGTGGTCGAGCTCCTCAATACGCCAGAAGGTCTTTAACAAGCTGTGATTAACCAGAGGCATGGCTGTGTCAAACCACATATTCGCAGTGGAGAGCAAAGCAAAGTACAGCCTTTCTTCTGTTTAACGAAGGAAACTAAAAGATTAGGTAGAGAAATGTCAGCGCCAGTTGGCGGCGGTTTTGTCTGACTCTATATACTCTGGCAAGGTTCAATAGGCGTTTGCTGGCGAGACACCAAGAAATGATAGAAAGTTCTTATTGATGCAGACATGGATCCTTCAACAACTCAACGTCAAAACAAAAAAAAAAAATACACCTGAATATTCACCAGAAATAAGGTCCTACAGTCAACAGTCTCTCCAGGTTAATGACTAAACTGCACTTGGATACATCAGCTGTCACCACCCAGGGTCATAACTCAAGAAAATCTGAGGTGAACTTTTCAAATGTCACAAAGCAAACAAAATAAACTTGGCTGTGGAGTGTTTAGTAGAGCCGACATTAAACATGACTGGGATAAACAGAATAGGTCTGTGTACACAACCTGTTGTTAGTACAAGTGACTGATCATGTTTAATGAGAATAACCATAAAGATTCAACAAACACACTGTTGGTCTGGAGAATTAAATATAAACTATTGTGGAAATGGAAAGGTGTTTTCATCTACCATCAACCACTAACTCTCTGTAAAAGCCCCCCCCCCCCCAAAAAAAAAAAAAAAAACACTTCAAGTAAGCATACAAAATCAAGAATTTAACATTTTTGTTTAATTTTGATGTTTACATCAAAAATTTCTCATGTGAAACTTTCAAATACATTTTTAGAACTATGGTTCATTAACATTTTCTACACCCCAGTAGCATTTTCAGAATATAACATTCATTGTCATTTGTAGGAGAAGTCTTTGTGACCAACTAAAAACCCCTTTGGCCTCACCCTCCTCTATGGTGGCTCTGAAAACACAAAAATACAAAAGGCCTTAGATAGATAGATAGATAGATAGATAGATAGATAGATAGATAGATAGATAGATCGATAGATCGATAGATCGATAGATATAGATAGATAGATAGATAGATAGATAGATCTTAGCATCATGTGCGTCACAATAAGTGTCTGTGTGAAACACAATAGTGGAAACAATGTTTAGCAGCAGCAAAATTAAAGAAACAAGCTTCAATTATGGAAAATTGTAATTTAATATTGTTTTAATTGATTCGAGTCAGTTAATCATATTCATTTATATTTAGCATCGAAGTCCAACTTACTACTATAGAGAGTGCATCATATTCACTGCAGAGCTGTGTTTTTTAAGTCTTGCTTAAGTAAAGTAAACCTCCTTTGATGAGAGGAGAATAGTGGAGCATGCTTCGATCCCCTTTTTTCCACAGACGACCTGCTTCACTCATGAGATGACCACAGATCTGTGCCACCCCACTCAGCATCTCCACTCCAGTAATTGGAGCCTTGAGCCTGAATGTAAGAGCCTCGATCAAGGGCACATGTGATAATAGCTGAGGGAGGGCAGAGAGCTGCTTATTTATTTTCCCTGTTCAGATCTTCACTGCTGGTCAGGGGATATGAACCAGCAGGCGACTGATCACAAATTATAGGCCTAGTCAAGTACAGAGAAGGCTGAAGAGAGGTTTAAGGGCAGAGCGGGAAGTGCAGGGTTTCCCCAATGTTCATTCTGCAGCGGTGCCGCATCACTGCTGAATTCTCAGTGCTGCTGCTGCTGCTGCAAAAAACAAAAACACTGACTTTGAAGTAAGGTGATGTGCTAATATTATTACAAGTTGTTAGCCGCTAGTGAACTAACTCGGCTAATGCTTTAGGCGTCATAACACAACCTCCTCCCTCCCTACCCTCAGCCTTCGCTACTGAAGCAAACGATCTGGAATCCATATAGAATGGAAAAGAAACAGTGTAGAACCAGACGCATACTGTAGCGGTGTTTTCAGACCCACAGAGAACCTTGCCAGTGTCGGTTCCTGCACCTAATCTCGAACCAGCCTGTTGTTCACATTGAAAGTCAGAGCATTCAGGAACTGAAAATCAGAAACCGAGTTGTAATGTTCTGTGTTGCATTAAATAAAAACCATCTTTTGAGAGTTCTGTGTCATCTTTATTTCTGCTCTTACATTCACTTACACATGCATTTTTTTCTCCTACAACCTATCCCATCATGCATCAGTCCTACTGCATCTACAGTAAGTGTCGAGGGACAAAACAGTAGCAATGAACACGGGCTGTTCACGGGCAAGCGCTTCAGTTCCCAGTGTAACCGGCTCTGACACCAGGCTGGCCAGTCTGAAAACAGCTAAAGAACTTCTAGCTGTCAACTTTTATTCTGAGGTAACTGGTTTCGATGGTACTTAAATGAGGTAACTAGTTCAAGATAACTTGAATCTGGTGATTGGTAAATTGCAATTGTGAATTTCTTTCCACAAAACTCAAAGAAGTCACAATTTAAAGGTTTATTTTGCAAAATTTTACCCCCCTAGTGTTGCTAGGTTACAACACATCACCGCTGCTCCAATAATTTCTAGGGGAAACACTGGAAGTGTATATGGTTTTACTCCTCATGTTAGAGGTGAATACATCATATTAGGCTGAAGTTGAGTCTTTTAAAGTGTAACTGTACTGGTCATGTTTACAACATTAATTGTGCTTTGTGTATTATTTATAAGCAAGAGAGGTGCAAATTCAGTAAAAAAAGCACCAAAAATGCACCACACTGAACCTTCCTATTACATGATTTATATGTGGGGTCAGAACCTATGGGAGCAGCAATTGCTGTTGTTGATTCCAGGTGATGGAGTGCGAGTAAACAAGCAGTAGTCAGGGAGCGAGACTGAGTTAAAGCACATGTTTGTGCTTGTTTGTGCATTCGTAAGCTTTGTATTCCATCATTGTCCTAGAGACACGACCAGGCACTGACCAATAATGTGTCATCTTGAACTGGTGTCTGCTGCAGGGGGTCACTGACCAGTCCATCACAGCCCAGGTAATCGGACAAAACGTTACTGCATCATAGTAGGTGCTGGAACAGCCTGTGAAGGAGCCAACATGTCTCTGACCATGACTGACTGACAGAGCAGTGACTTAGCACTCACACAAACTTGACAACGGGCTATAATGTAAGTTACCTGTCGGAACCATGTGATCTTTTGAAATAGCCGCAATGAAATTCACTGCAGGTACCCTTTAAATGTGCTCACACAAATACATTGCATACACTTAGAATGTCTTGATGAAATTTCTTCAGATTTAGCGCAATTATTCCCTGGTATGAATTATTTGATGACTAAATGCAAAGGTTGCTGTTACCTCATAAACCATATTTTTGACCATACACGTGGTCAGAAATTATTGCAATATTGTCTGCCATTGTATGACACTTGTACCATCTTATTCCTTCAACTTATAATTAAACAATTATAGGTTGAAAATGTAAGATTTGCTGATGCTTTTGTGATTATGTGAAGTCTGAGGCTGGACAGCACAATCCACAATAAAAGCCTGTAAACATTATGTAAAACTTAGGTCTATTCTTTAGTTTAGATGTCTTCCTCCTCAGCTGATGTCTTAGCTACTGTTATCATAGAAATAGTCACCTTTACATCCTGTACATTTTGATACTGGAATATATGATATGATACTTTGTGTATGTGTGAGTAGTTTATATTTTTAATTCTTGACTATTTTTTTACAATTGATGTGTGTATTTACCTTGAGCTTCTTACAGAACATAAAACCAAAAGTCATTGCACAAATGCCAATAAAGCCTATTCTATTCTATTCTATTCTATTCTATTCTATTCTATTCTATTCTATTCTATTCTATTCTATTCTATTCTATTCTATTCTATTCTATTCTAATGTCTGCCAAGCCACTGTTGCTACATTTTCTCCATCATCTAAGCAGAAAGTATGTTGACAGATTGTATGTTACCATGAGCGTTCATGGCATCAGTAGCACCGGTCAAACAGTGAGGCCAAAGGGTCAACAAACCCTTAAGGAGGCGTTCTGTCAAAGCACTACACTACATATGAGAGGAAAAGAAAGCAATGGACTGGCATTAAAACTGTCGTAACAATGAAGCGATACAAAGAAAGATGGCCCCACTACAGACAGTGGAGGTTCAGAGCAGTAATTCCAACACTGGATTCAAAGCATATATTACTGGAGGGGAAATACTAGAACCAGAGTTATCCCAACATAACACGAAAAACACAGAAGCAAGATGAAACACCAAGCAGTTGTCTACTTTTCTACATAACAGACCCGTGGATGGATCATTTCATCAGGCTCTGGCATGCATTGCAGTAGTAATAATGCAGGGATGGAGAGGGGCTCTTGAATCCTACGGTTTGGAAGAAGGACGACATATTTTAGGACAATGTTATTCAAGTCATGGTACATATCGATGGCCAGAATACAAAACCTCCTATCTGAAAAAATCACTTTTTTCAGGAAACAAAAAAAATTAAAAAAAAGTTTAGTTTTTTGTAGTATGGTCTTTGTTAAAGATATCCAAGCATATTCTACTGTTCTCAGACTCTCTTTCTATATTATGTGTTAACAATATCATCCTTGTTCTCACCATTTAATGTGAAAACTCAAAATCTAAAAATTTGCAGATAGGAGGTTTTATTTTTTGGCCATCAATATAGGTTACATCTCCTGTTAGTCTTTCATCACTTCAGTGGCATCATCCTAATGTGTGCTAATGCTAATGCCAGGTACTATGTATGTTTTAGGATGGGTAAAACTTAGAAACCAAATTTCCCTACAAGGATAATAAAGCAAGTTAACCTTCAACCTTTTAAGTTGTATTTTGCGAATGTTGCATTTCTAATTATATCTGTTGTATGTTGTGTGAGCTTACACTTCCTCTGTTATAACCTTAAGCAAAAGTTCATGTTGGATGTTAAATAATAATTTACAAACTTTACATTGTCATGATGTAATAGAGTGAAATCATATATTACACATTACAACATGAAAAAAAAAAAAAAAAAAAAAAAAAAAAAAAAAAAATATTATATATATATATATATAATATTATATATATATATTATATATATATTTAGGCCTGTAACAGCACATGTACCGAACCAAACTGTTTCGGTACACAGCTGTGCCGAAACGGCACGGTATGAGAGAAAAGAAAAAGGAATGAAAGACGTTGTTCGATGTGGAACTTTAAATCCGCGCAAGTTTCACACGGACATGTTGAAGGAGAACACGCACCGAACCGAAAATTTTGTGTACCATTACAGGCCTAACATATATATATATATATATATATATATATATATATATATATATTATATATATATATATATAATATGTTCTATATATGTTATATATAATATATATATATATTATATATCTATATATATATATAATATATAATATATAGATATATATTATATATATTGATTTCAAACAATTCGTAGTGCCTGCTGAGAAAAAACACTAAATGTTCATTGTAAATTTTGCTTCCCCACCCTGTACATACATACATATATATATATAATATATATATAATATAATATATATATATATAATATATATATATATATATATATATATATGTATATATATATATACACACATATTATATATATAATACACACACACATATATATATATATATATAATATATAGATATATATATATATTACACATATATATATTATATAAAGTAATGCATTGCTGTAACTGAATACTTTTGCTGTAACCAGTAGTGTAAGGCATTACTAATCAATTTTCAGTAATATTTTATTTGGTATGTTAAAAAATACATAACAAAACAGCAAGACACCAAGATCTTAAGGATCAAAACGCGTCATGACAGTTCTATTCCTGTTGGTGTTCAGCCAGTTGGGTGAAGATTAGGAAAATAAGATACAGATTAAAAACATATATTGTCACCTTCCTTCCTTCCTTCCAAATATTTGCTTAAATTATCAAATACTTAATCTCTGGTTAAGTTTTGTTTTTTTGTTTTTTTTGGGGGGGGGGGGGGGGGGGGGGGGGGGGGGGTGGGGGGGGGGGGGGTGGGGGGGGGGGGGGGGGGTTTGAAAAAGCTGAAAAATTACAATGTGGCAATTATTTTAGGGCGGTCACGATATGTTGAAAGGGCAGTCAAATAAGTGAAATGACCTTCTGAATTTTCTTTCCATTAAAAAAAAAAAAAAAATCCATTACATTACATTACATTGGCAAACATGGTATTTTGGTCCAGGTTTTCTAAAACTCGCTGTAAAAGTGAGTAAGTGGTGAAACCATGTATCTACAGTACACTGGAGGCTCAGTGTGACAGTTCCTCTCCTCCCATGTCACTATGTTTCGTGTCTAAAAACTTTGCTCATATTTATCAAATGTGTAGCAGCTCTGTACCATCAACATTTGTCTGTGCCCTTCCACTTCTTCCTCATAACCCCCCCCCCCCCCCCCCCCCCCACATCTCTTCTTTTCTTGTCTCTTTTTTCCTTCCGACCCAACAGAACAGACACGGCCATAAATCTCAGAGTAGCTAATGAACTGCATTTAACAATAAATGCACTGGAAATGGAACATTTCATTTACAGAAGATCAATGGCAGTGACAAACACCCTTCTTGAGCGACTAGTTAGCGGATGATGTTCCGCAGGCAATCCAATCAATCACCACACACCGACGCCGAGATCAATCAAACAGAGAAAAGGCGAGGAGACGAAGGGAGGAAAGACTTGAAGCTTTTTCTCATTTTACTGTATTCATGGTCTTTATCTAAAGAGGACACTAACCTCAGTGAATGGTCCACCTTGTCGTCCTCCTCATTTTTTGTCTTTGTATTGATATGGCAGCCTCTCCCTCGTTCCGCTCGCTCAGCCTCCGAGCGTTGGGAAGGCAGTCGAGAGTCAAGAGGAGAGGGTGAGTGATAACCATCCGGGGAGTCAAGTGCTCCATCACCGCCATCCCCATCTGCGACCCACAAGTTCATAATGCCAGGCATCTGCTTTCATTTATAAAGGCCTCACTTAGCCCTCGTACGTACTCACAGTCTCTACAGCTCTTTGGCTTTTTCTCTTGTTGTCTCTCTTCCTCCTCATCCGGTGGGCTGAGAGGAGGAAGAGCCTCTTGTCCTCTTCCTCACCTAATCCTCCTCATCCCTCCTCCTCTTCTTCGTCTTCTTCTGCTTTTACTACCTTCAGGTCTATTCGTTCTTCACAGTGATTTCCATGTCTTTACACCTAATCTCCTCTTCTGTCAATCTGCTGCCTCGCAGCACAAGAGCTTCACAATCTATAGAGCAGCACCCATATGACAGCCATGCTACAAGTTTTACTTCATTTGGAAAACACCAAAATATTCCATGTGAAACTGGAATATGGAAGAAGTTAAGTCACTACCAGTAGCTTAACTGCTGAAAAAGGGCGGGTTGTATTAGTGATTGACACCCAAGTATATTTATATATTATTTAATGTAAGTCTGTTCAGGTTTAGGGTAACATTATGGATAAAATAGACCCTTTCACCAGGGCCTTTGCAAAATGGTATCAGAGCATGTATGTGTGTGTGTGTGTGTGTGGGGGGTGGGGGGTGGGGGGTCTACATGTGGAGAAGGGAGCTACAGTATTAAAAGTAGAGCTGCAGGAATCAATATGTTATTGATTATCTATGATTATTTCTTCTATTTGATAAATGATTATTTGAATAGGCAAAAATATACTAATAATGTGAAATAGACATGTCTGAAAATCTCAAACAATTTGTTCTTTATTCCAGAACCAGCTGAACAACAACTGCAAAGAGTATAAAATTAAAAGGATATACAAAAAATATCTATATAGAAATAAACAATATCAACAGTTTATACAAAAATGTTTACACACCCCAGATTTCCACAGATTAACTGACTTCGATCAATTGAAAACATAATTCAATTACATTTTTCCTGAATCGAGGCTTCATTTCCTTAATTTCACTGCCTCCAAACATTGGTTCACTGTTGTGTTTCACACGGATGCTTATTGTGACGCACATGATGCCAGGATCAACATGTTAGTTCCATCTAAACTTGTTGGATCCAAATGTGTTGTAGACGGCAGTGTACATATTGTTTATAGATATAATTTGACTTGTTTGTGGTTGTTTATATCTATAGATATTTTTAGATTTACTTTTATACCGTTCTTATTGCTGTTATTTCTATATAGATATTTTTTTTCTATATCCTTTTACTTTTATACTCTGTGGTTGTTGTTTCAGCTAGTTCTGGAATAAAGGACAAGTTGTTTATCATTTTCAGACATGTCTGTTTCACATTTTTTTTCTTTATTTTCACCTACTCAAATAATCCTTTCATCAAATCAAAGAAAATAATTGATAGATTAATCAATTAAAAAAATAACTGATAGCAGCAGCTCTAGTTGGCCCTGAAACTAAAATATCCTCTACTTAATCAAACCAAAAAAAACAGACTTAAATTAGGACTTTGTGAAGTGAGGAAATCAGTGGCAACACCCACACTATCACCAAACTTGACATTTTAGAGGAAATATTCTGCTTTTTTATTGATGAAGCTGCTTTTTTCTGACTCCACCATCTCATGGACCCTTACGTCTCATTCAGACTCGATTCAGTTTAACCGTTTGCTTCGGGTTAACCTTCTGACAGCAGACGGGCAAATCCAAATACATCCATTCAGCTTCATTTGGACCGAGCACCTTCTGTTTTTGGCAGAATTTAAATTACATCAGTTCCAACGCGATGTTAAGACGTCTGCTCTTCATGGTTTCACCTCAGCGTCACATTCTTTTTCTGCTATGAGTTCCATGTAGGACGAACACTGTAAAGGTGTATTTTTGATTTCATGCCTTTGTCACCAGTGGGCTTTGTATGTTTAAGTCTTATCATATGTGTCATGTTGAATTATTATGAATTAACTTGTTAATTTTGTTCCACAAGTCTATGGCAACTAGTACCTCTTCTTCAAAAGGTGTGTGTGCATAATTAAACTATTATTATCCTTATATAACAACAGTGGCATCGTGAGGTTAACAGAATAAACAAAAATATTGCTCCTATATTTTTGTGTATGACAATCAATCAAACCACTTCTATTTTTATTCATGGAAAATAGTCTCTAAACACTGGAACGAGGAAGATCCATTTATTTATTAGTATTTTGTTGTACTTGACCTTAAAATTACGTATATGCCAAGATATTTGTCATTAAAGAAAATGTAAATATCAGTTATTTGTCTGTCTGATTATTTATAAACTTAGCTTAGGAACATCAGAGAATTGTAAAAAATGTCAAAGAATGTATATGTTCTCCTGCCTTTACACGTCTGCACTGTGTAAACAACTTGACTCCTTGCACTAGATCTTAATTAGACTGTCAATCAATAGCACTCAGCACAAACTGCCTGAACAGCAACGTACAAATACAGAGGCTCCGAGGATCCAAATGCACAGAACAGCTTTCTATACGGATGTTACCGTCCTTCTGTCAATTTGAGTTAAAAATCACCCATTATCCAGGGTTCATGCATAAAACAAAGTTTGACAGAGAAACGCTGTCAGCCATTAGGGGGCGCACTTCTCTCACTGTACGTTGGACAGACCTCAGGAGAAGACAAAAAAGAAAGGCAGAGAGAGAGAGAGAGTGAGAGAGAGAGGGAAAACTTGCTCTGCCCATTATGAAGTAAATTTTCTGAAATGGGTTTTTATCATGAAAAATAAAATGCAACATCTGTTGTAAATATATTTGGATACATTAGTATGTCCTCTGAGGGCTGCATGGAAATCGCAGGCAGTCGGCGTGTGGATGTGAGCGCGTGCATACACTCATGTATGTGCATGCGCTCGTATTTGTGTATAAGTGTGTGTGTGGTGTGTGTGTGTGTGTGTGTGTGTATAGCTCATTTATGCAAAGAATTGGCCACACACAGTTTTAAGCAAAAGACAGAACAGAGCAGTGGACTGAGGAGTGGACTTCTCTTTTCCTGAAGGCCTTTGTTAAATACCTCCTGAAGTACCTTTGATGGAGTACTTCAGCATTAAACTTCTGTCTGGAGAAGGAAAAAGGAGCAATAACCGAGACTGATCCTGAATGTGAAATAAAGCGCAACCTGAGACAATGTAGGCTTTTATAGTCACTACACTTTCACACCAAATATACAGCACATACATACATACGGCTCAGTACTTTAGATAAAAAACAACCTGCTACAATCTGAAATGTTTATGAGCCAGCCATGTCTGTTGCTATACAACAATACATTATCTCAAAGTCTCAGTAACAACATATTATATCCTTAATGGATAACAACAATATGGCGTATACGCTCAGAAATACCAAAAAACACACTGAGACATGGAGAGGCACAGAGTGGGAATGAAAATAAATCAAGCAACTGGAAAATAACACATTTGCC
Organism: Sphaeramia orbicularis; assembly: GCF_902148855.1. Classification (NCBI taxonomy): domain Eukaryota; kingdom Metazoa; phylum Chordata; class Actinopteri; order Kurtiformes; family Apogonidae; genus Sphaeramia; species Sphaeramia orbicularis. Next base: position 49,013,320 of record NC_043972.1, read on the forward strand.
AGCAGTGAAATCAACGATCTGCTCGAGTCCTGCCTTATTTTGAATGAAACACACAGGACAGCCTGGCAAAGCACATTCATTTCTGACACTAGGGCTGATCAACATGCACCAAAATCCCTACAGAGGATTCACTGTGACACAGAATACATGTCAGTATTGTCTAAAGTTCGCTAAATGTTCAACTTTAAGTGTATGTAAAAGCCCAACTTTAAGTCTTTGTAATTAAACCATAAAACTAGACTTTTTAATATTGCTGAGCAATAAATTATTGTACACTGAGCATACTTACACGTGTTTTCTCCTATTATTATTATTATTTTTTTACCTTACTTTTACTGTACATATTATTTATTATATTCTTTTTGTACCACTTCTTACCTTGTGTCTCCAATGTTGGTTGTCTGTTGGAATGGTTCAGTGTATTTTTACTGCTGTTGTAACCAAATAATTTCCTGCAAAGGATCAATAAAGTATCTATCTATCTATCTATCTATCTATCTATCTATCTATCTATCTATCTATCTATCTATCTATCTATCTATCTATCTATCTATCTATCTATCTATCTATCTATCTATCTATCTATCTATCTATCTATCTATCTATGTAAATGTCTAACCACTGATAAGCGATGACAGCGCTGCTTTTACTACTTGAACATGTACAGCTGCAAAAGATATCAATTAAAAATACCAAAAAAAATGAACTAAATAGCCAAGATAACATAACATAAAACACTGTATGTGGCCAAAACATTAGGGATGGGTACTGAAACCTGGTAGTTAATGGGTCCCAGGGTTAAATGATTAAAGACCACTAATATTACTGGAGACAGAAAAGATTTACAGCAGAATAATAGTTGTCTTGCAACTCTGTTTCTTAATAAGATGCATTTTGTGATTTGATCCAGATATTCACATTTCTTTTTATATAAATAATGTTTATTTCTATAAAAATCTTAAACACAAATTAGAAAAAAAAAAAAAAAATCATGTTCCCATTTGAACAGTAACATTAACCTGATAAATGAACAGATAATACCATTAAAGTATCACATGGATAAAGGTAAAGTCTTATTGATACCCATCCATACATAAGATTCAATCAGTGTAACAGTTACATGAACAGTTTCAATGCTCTGTTTTTTGTTATTAATTTCATGACATTTTACTTATTTTTGGATGATTTTTGTTTTGTTTGGATCATTGACTGAGGAACTGATCAATAGTAGCATCAATAAAATAATCTACATACCTGAGACTGGAAATTTGTCTAATTACTATGATGCCAATTATGCCCAGTGTCACTAATTTGCGGCACAGTAATTGTATTTTATATATTCAAATGAACAATCTCCACTTAATTTAGCATCTGCACCACAGCGACAACACAAATGTATTATTTTTATTTATTTATTTATTTTTAAAAATATACTTGTAAAATAAATTTAGGCAGTAAGGGGATAACAAACTTACAGTGTTAATTTGACTTGTATGCTCATCTGTTCATTCACTGAACTATAAATTTATTAAATCTAATCCTGTCACTGACTCAAACTACTGCAAGCTCAGACCCAGACTCCAACAATAATACTGAACTGGAAAAAAAAAACAAAAAAAACTTAAAAGCCATTTTAATCATCTTCATCTGTGATATACAGACAAGAAACTTTGACAATATATATTAAAAAAAAAATGAGATTGATCCATTTTCCACATATTTCACCCGTCACTTTCATAATAAAAGCCTTGTTAGGACGGTCTGTCAACCCAGCAGCGTTGTATAGTAATGAAGTACTAATACTTTACTATTTTATTCAAGTACATTTTGGGAGAATTTGTAGTTTACTGAGTATTTTTTATTCTGTTTACGCCACTACATTTCCTAACTCAACTGTATACTTCTACTTCACTACATTTTTAATGCACAGTATCATTACTCATTACAAAAAATAAACAAGTGGTGCCAGGCACAACAATCCCCACCCCTCGTATGTATTTCACCCATTGTATGTAAATGGGAAGATTTAAAAAAAAAAATCATACAAAATTTGAACTTTAACCTACTTTTCCCAAAATATACTGAGATCTGTTCTGGGTCACTGGTAATCTATAAACCCAGTTTGGTATGAATTCAACTAATAGTTTTGCTGCTAAAGTGTTAACAAACAAACAAACAAACAAACAAACCGAACCAAGAACAATACCCTTGCCTCCCCTTCGGGGGGCTGGGGTAATTACAGGAAATTTGGTGTTTTCACTGCTGAGATTACAAATGACTGCAACAAAGTCAGGAAGCTGATTTGTCATTGGGCCTAACTGTGTAATGAACACGTGCAAACGACGTTCCGCACTCACACACCTGTCAGTGATCTGCTGATGTGAGCAGCAGCGGAATATTCAACATTCTGACATCTTTGGTTGTTATTAACATTTACTTGTACTAAGCTTTCATTACCTTAGTATATTTAATTGTAGATTACTTGATATACTTAAAGCAGCATATGACTTTCATTACAAATTTTTCTTCAAATATGATAAACCCCAGTGATGACCTAATTATCACTAATCCATTAGTCTTTTTGTGCTTATGAACCAAAATCACTTCCTTCACGGTGAACAACTTCGAAGATGACTCCATCACAAACAGTTAATTTGTTTACATACTAAACCAAAACATCACCCGGGCCTTTTCGGACATTTTGTCGTGAATTGCATTGTGGGAATGGGAATTCCATGCAGCCGCAGCAGCAACAAACATGGAAACAACAAGCAATTAAACCGAGTCTGCTACCAGGTCGGAAGAAATGGAAGGAATCACTGTAAGTTAATTGTCATCTCATAATAATGGGTGTGTGATTGTGAAAAACAACACTTAGACATCAGTTTCATGGATTTTTGGAATATTTCAGTGTGTAGGCTTATCATACACACCTCACAAGCATACAGGATATGGGTGGGCACTCACCGCTCACCGTTCACTCACTCCTTACAGTATGTGTAGAAGACTACGCAGTGACATGTTCCAAAAATGTCATGAAACTGATGTCTAAGTATTGTTTTTCACAATCAAATTATAAGATGACAGTTGACTTTTTTATAAGTTGACAGTTGACACTGATTCCTTCCATTTCTTCTGGCACAATTTCATTGCTTGTTGTTTCCATGATAGTTGCTGCTGCAGCTACGTGGAATTCCCATTCCCACAATGCAGTTTGCAACAAAGTTTCCGAAAAGGCCCGAGGGACATATCGTTTGGGATGTAAACAAACGGACGATGAGTGATGTGATGAGTCATCTTCGAAGTTTTTTCACAGTGAGGGAAGTGATTTAGGCACGGGAAGACTAATGAACTAGTGATCATTAGGTTATCACTGGGGTTTTACAAGTTTGAAGAAAAATTTGTGATGAAAGTCACACGCTGCTTTAAGTACAGTTAATACTAGACACTTAAAGTCTTTAACTTGAGTAGCATTTCAGTTGGTGACTTGAACTTCTACCACAGTCCTGTTTTGGTACAGTACCTGTACTTCTACTCCAGTGTGACTTTCTAGTACTTTATACAACACTGTATCTGAAGGTCTTCGATGGTGCTCATATAAAAACCATAGCTTTACAGGACAAATGAGTCTGGATGCCAGTTCATTCTTTCTTATGCTATTTGCAGGAAAAACTAAAGTGTTCCAGATCTTCAAATAAGCAATCTCAGCTTCAAGTCTGATGGTCAATTCATTCTCCTCACAAAGACACATGCACACAAGGAGATATGAGTAAAAACAATACACTGTTTGCCTTCGGTGCACAGACTAATAAACCACATTATAACAGTGTGGGCTGACTTAGTTTCACATAAAAGTGTTTGTTCTGCAATTTAGTATCTCATTTGTTATTAATATATTTTTTTATTTTACTATCTATTATCTAAATTACTGTTTGCCACTGAAAACTCATCACTAAAATGCCTGTCAAAGTATTTTCAGTTTAAAGCCTGTTCATGGTCTACGTTAAAGATGCACATGTATATGGATGGAGCGTTCTGTCTGTCTTCTGCATTCATTACGTACATAATTCTGTTTGTTCCCCAACAGAGAATACGGAGCAGAACCCTGGGAACCATGGATGCAGTGTTGAGATTTGAAAAGAATAATTTCTAGAAATGGTGGAAGTTTTCAAAGAGCGACTGTGTGAGTTAACCCTTTAACCCCTGAGATGTTATTCCAGGTAAATGTGCTGCTGTGAATTGTTGTCTGTTTCAGTGTCATAAAAGCTGTTGTGAGTATGTGCTTGTGTTCCTTTTCTTCAGTGGTTTTGTTTTACTGTGTGTTTTAGGGTCAAAACAGGTGGAATAACAGAAAAGACAAAGAGAGGAAATGACGTTTGACAGGTTTTTGCTAAATAAAACACTCAGAATGCACATCAATAAGAGATTTAGGATGTTGAATATGAACTGTGAACTGGAACATACTGAACAACAAGTACTTGAATTTTGGCCCAGTAGTTTTTGTTTTGGAGCTCTTGTTTTCTAAATCAGGCCAGCTGCTTTTTGGTACCTGGTTGAACTCCAAAAAGCAGTCACATGGTCAAAACTCAGTAAAAACATGGTAAAAATGAAAATTATTAAGTCTGAATGGACTCAGTAATCACACCATTGTAGCTTCGTGTGTTAACTTTACTCAACCCCTGCACATCCCAACTTTACATCCCTTGCCGTGCACCTGGCAACCTGTCTTAAAGGCACAGCAACATTACTTTATGCAACTTAAAGCTATGCCGTATGATGTAGCATTTTTACACTTTTCTTTTGTCATCTTAAATGCTCCTAATAAGTGTGTATCAAACTAAAATGTAAAAGAAATCCACCAGGTATTGAAACTCAAAAATGTTTAATTCTCGTATATTTCTAATAAAAGTCTGACCAATCATTTTAGTCGGTCCGAATGAATAATTGGCCGAACCTGACTGAGCCTCCTATCAATCATCCATTACGGCCGTCCAGCATCCGATTCATTATCTCCGTCTCACATCCGATATGTGTCCCTCTGAATCTGACGCTTCACTCGCGCTGCTTCTCCTGTCACTGACCACAGTCTACTGTCTAGGATGTGTTTGGATAGAACTGACATGCACATGTGGAAGGGAATAAACGGATTTATGAACAGAAACAACAACTGAGGGGAACAAACAGGAGTCTGATGAATGAAGGACGGAGATAAAAGTCCGGAAGTCAGCTGTACTGGACTGAACAGGTCTGCATAAAGCTCAGCTTTTATGACGGTGGGACTCATACAGGTACATGTACATGGTGTCACACATGTAAGATGATGTAGGATGATAATTGTATGGACTATGAAACTTCAAATGTCCACGGAAAATTCGTGGAGGCCGCGCGTTCACAGTGCGCGCGCCCATCCCCTGGGCACTGCAGTGAAGACACTGACCCAGTACTGCACAGACCAGGTCTACTGATGGAACAGGAGCCGCGTCAGGTGGATGATGCATCTGATTACTGAGGGAGGGGTCCGCAGACACGCCAAAATGGACCGGACCTCCACCTCTGCCTCCTCCTCCGTTTCCATCGCGCATCAGGTGAGAGGAGGAGAGAGGAGGAGGAGCCTCAGAGCTCTGGCAGAGGGAAGGGGGTGGGGCTTTGGAGGGAGACGGGTTGTTCATGTTCAAACTTTTACTAAGTGCTGTGAGAAACGCCACATCGGTAGGTATAGCTTTAACTTAATGAACCAGAGAATAAACTATAACATTTCGAACATCACAAAAATCACCACAACACTGCAAACAACAGTAAAAAAAAAAGAAATGACAAGGAAAACAGAGCAAAAAAAAAAAAAAAAGCCCAAATCGTCTATTTTTATAGCGAGCCAGTCTCACTCACTGCTCTGTGTTGCACCATCCATTCCACAAGCGGCAGGAGATGCACTGAGCATGCTCAGATGTCTACAGAAAGGACAAGGTCTATTCTATCAGCACATTTTGAAATTTTTCTTAATGAGCAAACTGTTGATTTTTTTATGAATATTTCAAATAAAGCACACAATAAGCATATTAAGTTTATATTTCTTCCAACTCCTTTTCGACCATGCAAAATTCAGTCTTGCACATACTTGAAGATATATTCTGTTCATTTAAAAGTTATTTTGTTTTTGTCTTAATTTTCTTTGTTTTGTTTTATTATTTCTTTGCATGTTCGAAATAAATAAATGAATGAATGAATGAATGAATGAATAGATAGATAGATAGATAGATAGATAGATAGATAGATAGATAGATAGATAGATAGATAGATAGATAGATAGATAGATAGATAGATAGATAGATAGATAGATAGATAGATAGATAGAGAAGTTGGACAAAATAATGGAAACACCTTCTATGATGCCACAATGTTAGGTGTTTCCATTATTTTGTCCAACCCCTGTAGATACAAATGAGCACCACAGACACGTCAGGGGTTAAAGGGTTAACAAAAAACTACCGACATACTTATGACAACTACCCTTCTCAGTGTCAACATTAGTATCCACATTTGTAGAACCTCATCTGTCGTCACAATGTTTGTTATTATTGACTTTCTTCTTTTTCTTTTTCTTCTCCTCAAAAAACTTCACACATTTTCTTGGTATTTGGTAAGTATGCTAATTAATAGCGGCTCCCTCTGGTGGATTGATTGACAAACGCTCATTCCAATGCAATGGATGCATCTGAGTATGAAGGCAGTGACACTTGACACCGTTTGAAATGGACGTACATACTGTATTTATGTACTGTACAAGAAGCAAGAATGAATGGGCCTTTAGAGTGAAACTATGGAAAGACAAACAGGAAATGAAGGGAAGCCCAGTTTTACCTGTAAAAACCCACACACCAATGCCAGGATGTTCTATTCTGTTCAATAACACTGATGACATTTATTCTTACGTATAATGAAGTTTGGTATCGAATTACTTGAATTACTTACTCAACAGTATTTAAGTCATGGAAGTTGGGTCCCCAGCCCGGTGTTTAACAAAGTTCCTCCGTCTAACTGGCTGTGCTGCGGCCGTTTCCCGTGGTCTAAGTGTCCTTGTGACGCTGTTGTTGACAGTTGACAACCCCCCCCCCCCTGTGCTACTGTCTCCCCCCAGCTGGCTGGCGCTAACGCTAATGGCCGCCCTCAGTAGGAGCTGCTGGGTCGCGGGTGCCTTTGCCGTCATCATTAAACACCATTGGTTTAATGAACGCAGCGTTTAGGAGTGCTTGGACCTTCATGCTCCGCTGCCTCATTAAGTGGAAAGCAAACTAATATGGGGAGCAACCTAGAGCTCACCTCTAGAGATGAAACACACAGAGAGAGAGAGAGAGAGAGAGAGAGAGTTGTACAGACACACACTCTGAGTCTGGAGGAGGCCTCAGACGCACAGATCAAGAACTAAACTGTAAATAATACTGTAAAACACCAGCACATACCAAAGATGGGATTCTATAGCAACACTGGCAATTTAGGCAACGATACAGTGAAGTGACAATAAGAAAATAACCTGTAAAACCTTTACACATACATACAGAGGATCCCCCCACTGGGAAAAGGACCCAGATTTAGATTAGATTAGATTAGATTAGATTATTTTATATTAGATTAGATTATTTTGTATTAGATTATGTTAGATTAGATTAGATTAGATTAGATTATTTTATATTAGATTAGATTATTTTGTATTAGATTATGTTAGATTAGATTAGATTAGATTAGATTAGATTAGATTAGATTAGATTGTTTTATATTAGATTATGTTAGGTTAGATTAGATTAGATTAGATTAGATATAACTTTATTGATCCTTTGGGCAGAGCCCTCAGGAAAATAAGGTTCCAATAGCGGCACAAACACTGAATATACACACAAGTAATAACACAAGAAAACAACACAACTATAGAAAACATAGTGAAAAACTGCAATTGCACATTGGAGAGTACTAGTAGAAACAAGTGGCACAGTAATAATAATAAGAAGTATCTTATTATGATATAATATTACCAAACAATATTATAGTATTCACAATATGTACGTATATGTGTATATAAAGTTAAATAGTCACAGGATAAAAGTTACAATAAAGTGATAACAGTAGCCTATATAATAGTAGTCATAACAACGATACACATGTAATATAAGTATGTAAGTAAGATTTGATGCCATTCTCACATCCTAATCTGACTATTCCATCATGTATATACACACACCTTAATTACTGCATATCTTGACCGTGTAAAGCCTGAACCTTTAAATCTTTGGCAGAAAATTCCAGTTCACTGAAATTGGAGCTTTTATTGGTTGCTCTGAACAACCAAAAAAAAATTTTTTTCAAATATCAATTTCAATGAATGAGATTCAATTTTGTATCATATTTGATACATAGGGTCTCAATGCTCCAATATCATTATTTCTGAACAAACAAAAACACAATATAACCCAAATTGGTAATTCCTTTTGAAATTTGGCAAAGTTCTGCCTCCTTCCTCACTAATGACAGTCTTGTAGTGTCAATGGAAAGGCCTCCAGTGAATGAATTCCTCCCCTCTGGTGGATTATCTGTGTATTGCATGTATCTAATTATATACATCAGGTTTTTCAAGAAAAAAAATCACACTGATCATGCAGACGGCTTCAAAAGTCATGTATCAAATATGATATGTTTCGTGTTATAGGGTTAAAGAGTTTGTGTAGTCATTATATTGCAGTACTAGTCTGGCTGGAGCTATGGAATAAAGGCCAATATTTCCATTGTCATTCTCCATCCTCCTTCGTTCTGTAGAATATTTTATAATTGAAAAATGTCCAAGCTGTAGATGCAGCCTGAAAAAGGCAACTTTTGACAGAGATACTAATTTAGTCACTTTGATTTTATTTTACTTTTTTTTTACATTTTATTTTACAGAAACAAACCAAAAGGACCCAGGTAAGATTTGCCCTGATTCTGACATCCTTTATTATAGTAAAGTCACTTTGAGAGGGAAGATGTTTTTAATACCATTCTGTTATTGAACCTATGTGCATGGTCAGAAATGAATCCTTTTAAGACTGCCGTTATAACAGGTGTCTTCATGTTTTCTTTGCAAAAAAAGTGTCAGAAAATGTCTTTTTTGCCATTTCTTTTGCACGTCTGTTTTCAGGAAGAACTTAACTTACAATATCTGGCCATTAATTATCATTATTATAAAAAAGGAATGCTTAAAACAATGTGTTTTAGTAAAAAAGAAAAATCAGACTTGAAGTTTTTAACAAATCTATGATCAGAAACAATTGTAAACGTCCATAAGAAAACGTTCAGAGATTGCAGAAATATCTTTTTAACTATTTTACATCTGCTGAAACATGTTTTTTGGTCTTGAACACTCAGTATCCATATTATAGCTTCATATTTTTTATTATTTCCAGGTATTTTTTAGCCTGCGTGGAGGTCTCTGAAACTGTCCCTTTCTACTTGTAATAGAGGCCCACATTACTGCCGTAAAGTGTTATATAGTGTCAGAAAGCTCAGGATCTCAGCTCTTTGATGCTATTTGAATTTTGTGGATATCGCAAACTGTTCAGGACTTACAGTAATATGAATGCTGTAAAGTGCAAATTGCAGCGCCAGAGAGATTGCCGTTGTTAAAGGGTTAAATTATTCACTCAGTTCTTAGACACATGTACAGAACATGCACACAAAAGAAGCACATGTATTCACGGTAACATCACCCACTATTGCTTATGTGAACTGTTGTTTTAAAGCATCATATTTTCATTTTGAACGTCCCTGTTCATTCAAAATATTTTGATTTGTTTGAGAACAGCGATGTCAAATTTATATAATGTATATATACACCTGGCCTATTAGCAGGAAAGGTGAAAGACTATGCAATCTAATGCAAAACTCTTGATAATGTTAAAGTTTAGTTATGCCAAACAGTCAACAGATTTTGAATGTCTTGAAGTTTCAATGTAAACTTCAAGAAACATTTAAACAACAAAATCCTTTGACAGCATCATTAGTGTCACTTACAGTTGAGCTCTGACAGAAAGAAAATGTTTTATTCAATGAAGAGAAGCTGTGATTCAAGTGAAAGGTCAGTTACACCTGTCAGTTTAAGTCTAGAAACGAAAGCTTCTTTTGCACCAAACACTTATGAATGGAATAATAGCGACAGTGTATTTATCTGAAGGTTGAAATAGAGCAAATGAGACCAGAATGACTCCTGGAAAAGTGTTCTTTGGAGGTTGCATCAATAGGCTGTCAGTGATTTTTTTCATTTAATCCTCAAAGAACAGCATTTATGAGAATGACATGGGCACATTCTGACCTTTAGTATCATTCAGCATCAGTCTATGATTTTCATTCCTTTTTATTCCTTTTTATGCAGGTGTGGTGAGAAATGCTCAATTAAATTTTGTTGTATAGGAATGTGCAAAGAAAAGAAATGATCCATCCATCCATCCATCCATCCAGTTAAGACCTCAGAATAGATTACTTTACCAGAAATTAAGAAATAATAGTTACAAAAAATATAACATGTTCACTGTGAACCTTGAGGAAGTTAGTTTAATCTTATTCAGAGAAAGAACTGTAGATGTTTTAAACTTCAAAATTAATTTTTGTCTCCAATCTTTCCTAATTTAGCAACTTACAGCTGTTTCGACACATACCGATACAAATGGTTTTATAGGGTTAAAGAGATTCCTATATTTTAGAATCAAAAACTAATATAATGAAGTACAACATACTTAAATAAGAGGTTAGGTGTGTGGTCAGCCGTGAGCACTAATAAAAAAAATGATCAATACAACAGAAAAAGAAAATAATATATAATTATTGTAATTCTGTGTTATAATGTATATAAGTACTTGTTAAATATTTTATTAATATGGTTGTCTTGTTGCCTAATCATGGACTCTATAAAATGATTAAACTGAGTCGGTAACATCTTATTCTTTAAGAGCAATTTATTATGGTAAAAATCAGGCTAAGCTAAGACTATAAATGCCACCGACCAGAATAAAGGTTCACGGACTGTACAAATCAACATTTCAATCCATACATAGCACCATGATTTCAGTCCTGACCCAGTTTAGTCACAAGTCTGTGGCTTCCAGACGAATCTGTGAAAGACAGAGACTTCTCCACCTGCCTCCCACTCACTCAGGTGTCGGTGCCAGAATCTGCCCACACCTCCCCATCCATCTTCCCGTTCTGCCCATCCATCCATCCATCCACCTCCTCTTCCCTCCTCATCATCTCCCTCTCCCCAGGGTGGGCTTGGGTGGAGGTAATTCCCTCTCTGCACAGGAACAATTAAGGGCTGAGCTCAGGGCTTTATGGTCAGAGGAGCAGATGCTTTTTGCCATTCCTGGGTCCATAACTGCCTCAAATGACTGTGTGCTGGAAGAGGGGGCGTCACAGGCTCCTCCTCTTCACTGTATACAACAACTATAACTCTTTTGTGCTCCTTCAGCATCTATCACACACCTCTGTAATGCTTCTATAAACAGATAACGTCACAGGGTAGCTGACGTCTGTGTGGCAGATGAGAGCTTCAGGAAGGACATAAAAAAAAAGAAAAAAAAAAACAACACTATTTTTACATTACTCGGTCATAACCGTTCATGCACTAAAGCATCCAAATGTGCTCTCACATTCTCTGTGCACAAATAAAACAGACTTGAACTCTGGTTGGCAGTAATGACTCTTCCTACTTAACAACTCTATTGAACTTACATGGCCCTGCCGTTGTTTTCATTTAGTCTATTTCCAATCTCGTAACGTCAAATCCCCCTGAAAAATTCTGTCTCAAGTCTCAGTTCTGACCTGCTCATGTAACCTCTTATAAAATTACACAGCTCAAAGGTGTTTTGACTTATTTTTCTGGTTAACTTAGATTAGAGTTGGATATGAGGATATGAGATTTTAATGGTTTGATAATCATGTCAGAAAATGTTGTTTCACAATATCATGCTCATTTATTAGCTGTTACAATGTCCCTGAAGGAATGAAAACTTTTTTTTTTGGGGGGGGGGGTTCAACAAATGCTTTATTTTTAAACATTCATTTTACAAAAGCCATATCTATCACTGTAAAGCGCTATCACTGTTTTTCAACCCTGGGGTCAGGACCCCACATGGGGTTGCCTGGAATTCAAATCGGGTCACCTGAAATTTCTAGTAACTGATAAAAACAAAACTAAAACACTTTCAAATAAAAATATATGGTGAGTTGACAGAGACAATCGCAATAGATAAAAGACATGACAAACTCTGAAGCTGAAACTGATGCACTGTGGTACTGTTTATCTTTCAAATGTTCATTGTGGTCGGTTTCAGATGCTGCAGCTCTTTCATAATTTATAGTTTGAGTTATTGTTTGTTCAGTATTAATTGTCAGCCTTGTAAATCCAAGCTGGACTGACTGTACATATCCTGACCAAGGAAAATAAAATTCTCACTTTGTGCAGTAATCTACACCTGGCTTTTCTGCCTCCGTCCCTAATAATATACATTATATAGACTAAATGTTGTCTAAAATAAATGTTTATTTGTAACATAGTATAGCAAACTATTACATGATCAAAAACTAATTTTAGCAAAAAAAATGTTTCCTTTTGAATGTCTGGGGTCACCAGAAATTTGTGATATTAAAATGGGGTCACAAGCCAAAAAATGATTGGGAACCACTGCTGTAAAGGCATAAAAATCAATAAAAACTAAATCAATTTGTATTTTCAAAAACCTAACTGAAAAAGCCTGCAGGCAAGATTCTCTGTCCATTTTTTCTCCTTATGTTACATGAGTAAATGTCCACAGTACGATCATCAGCTCCAAACTGAAGCCAGTGTGGAAGTGCCTTAAAGCTGTAACACCGCTGACGGCCCCTAAGGTCAGAAAACCACCCACAGACTTAAACTGAACTTCCCCCTGATCACTGAGGGAATACTTTTTTCTTGAACTTATTCAACTCTCATCCACTTTATTTGGACCTTCTAATAAGTGATAATGGGCCATCTTAATAATCAATCTTAGGTCAAATAGTAGGTTTCGATGTCTGCTGTGTTCTTTGATTGACAGGTCAGTGTGATCACTCGCTTGTGTGGTTGAGTCTGACTTTTAGATTTTCACTTTATTTAATGAAACAGATTTTTGTTTGTTTGCATTTGCATCAACCATGACCTATGAGGTGACTTTAATTACTTCTGTCCAAATTTAGTCACTTCAGGCTCCAAGAAGTTGCTGTGGGGCTGGAAAATCTGCAGAAAACTGGCTTCAAAATGGCCGTTTAGAAAAACCGGTGGATGATGCCATGGCTCCTCTGTTCACTATTGTCCAGTCTATGAAAATTTGAATACTACGGCATCCCTACCTGAGGAAATCTCAACAGTTCTACCATCCCACTCACTATAACTGCACAGTGTGTGTGTGTGTGTGTGTGTGTGTGTTGAATTCATGTAAACTTTAATAAACCAGCTGATTCATGCAGCCACTCACCTGGTAGTATCTGTACCACATCCACATAGACCACAGGTGTCAAATGTACGAAACTGTCCTGTCAAAGGATTCAATCCTGCCTGTTGGATGAATTTGTGAAATGCAAAAATTACACTGAAGATATTAACAATCAAGAATGTCAAAATTATTTTATTTCAGACTCCACATACAGACCAATATGATCTAAAGTGAGTCAGACCAGTAAAATACTATCGTTATAACCTAAAAATAATGACAACTCCAAATGTTTCTCTTTGTTTTAGTGCAAACAAGTACAATCATATGAAAATGTTTACATTTTCAAACTATCCTGTAACAAACATATGAAACACCTGAAATGTCTTAAGAGAAGTAAATGCTATTTGACCAATATTCTGCCTGTTACTAAATGTGTTGTGTATTTGTACATCCACTGGGATCTATATGTTGTAAAGCACATGTGTCAATGATAAACTGAGGCATAATATTGTTAAAACTGCACAGATTTTTCTTAAGAAATTTCAGGTTGTTATGTATTTTATTTGATTTTATTGTAATTTTGTTTGTTTGTTTGTTTGTTTTTTTTCATTCTCTTCTGCCCAGTTTACTCAGTTCTGGTTGTAGTTATTGTTACCATTATAATTATCACCATGGTTGTTACTGTTGGTATTGTGGATATTTTCTTATGAGGGTCCCCCCCCCCCATGTCAGGTCCAGCATCGAAATGTGGTTCAACAAAACTCATAATAAAGTCTGTAGAATGTCAAGAGGAGCTTCATATACTTTATGAAGTTTCCCTTGGCAAAGCAAATTTGTTCAGCACCAAAAGGCAGCCAGACTACCATTCTGCTGTTACGATGCTGGACAAGACAAGTTAGAAAAAAAAAAAAAAAAACATTTTCATAATGTAATTGTTCTTTTTTCACTGTTATTACTTTACTGGTCCGGCCCACTTCAGATCATATTGGGCTGAATGCGGCCTCTGAACTAAAATGAGTTTGACCCCTGATGTAGACTGATCTCTTTGCATCGTATCTACTGGCAGGCATTCTCTGCTAGCACACATTTGATCTCACTATGTTACCACTAGTATATTGGGAAACAGAAGCAGGTCAGTTTGCCAAAATCCAAACCACAAGCAGCAAAATGTAGCCAAGCAAAATCAATTCAGCAAGAAGACCATAAAAAAAATTATTAAAAAAAAAATTTAAAAAAAATTACAAGATTCAAAAGTGCCTATCTAACACTAATCTTCTCATCTTGTTTACAACATAAGAAATCCTTTGAGGAGGTCACTGATGAAACAAATCAACCTCTGTCCTGTATCTTAATATATTGCTATTTTTTTCACCTATTCAAATAACCGTTAAATCACATCGAAGAAAATAATCAATACATTATCTGATTACAAAGATAACTGATAGCTGTAGCTCTACTTTGGAGTAATAAATTAAAAATACATTTCATATGTGATGGTTCACTACATGTCTGTGCATGACAAGTGAGAGAATGATAGCGACAGAAAGAAAGTTGAAAAAAACAGAAGTGAATGAGGGGGGAGTGAAAAAAATATCTGGATCTTGGTCTGTGTCATGTGAAGTGTTGATAAGCGATACTGAGGGAGGTGTGAATGGTGTTAACAGCGTGCCCCAGAGAGGCTAATTGCTTTAATGGGAAGTCTAGTCATTACAGAGACCCTCAGAGTGATTAGAGAAAACAGTGAAATGATAATATACAACAAGTAATTCTGCAAACCTTTACGCTCTACCCAACATCCAAGTTTCAAAAAGTACTTGTGGAATGTAAACAGGTGCATTTATTCATCATCATATCGTTCTGATTAATCATTTATTCATCATCATAAGAAAAGTAATTATTAAAAAAAAAAAAAAAAACTCCATTTACATCCAGAATCCACTGTGTTACCAAGGGAACGAGCTACAGGTGAGCACTTAAAATAAAAGGGCATTTATTTATTTCACATTTATAAACAATTTCAATGCATTGTAAGAGATGAAAATGTTACACATTTAACCATTAATTCAACTGAGAATACAGAGAGTTTGTCAGATGTATTTAGTTAGTAGTCCAAGTCGGATTTCAGGTTTTCCTTCATGTT
Organism: Sphaeramia orbicularis; assembly: GCF_902148855.1. Taxonomy (NCBI): domain Eukaryota; kingdom Metazoa; phylum Chordata; class Actinopteri; order Kurtiformes; family Apogonidae; genus Sphaeramia; species Sphaeramia orbicularis. The sequence goes on from NC_043972.1 coordinate 49,028,920, forward strand.
TGTTAACAAACAAATCAGCAAAAAAAATGAATGAAATAAGAACGAAGAATGTTGATGATTTCTATTGTTACAAAGTGAAGGTCATTGAGTATTTGACACAAATACTTCAGCCTCTGAAGTGTAATGATGGTAGATGTAGTTTTGTCAATTTTACATTACCCTCATCTAGGTTAGTTAGTTAGTTAGTTAGATAGATACCACTGTTGGGAGTAACGTGTTACAAAAGTCATGCATTACAGTAACAGATTTCTTTTTGCTGTGACGCAGTAGTGTAAGGCATTACTAATCAATTTTCTGTAATATTTTACTCAGTAGATGTTCAATAGCACTTGCGTTACAACACACATTTTGCCCATTATTTAATTGCTCAAATGAAAAAAAAACAAAAAAAACCACAGCATGACCGTGAGACCTTAAAGGGGTCAGATTTATATAAACCTACTTTTATCAGTCGTTAGTACATTTATTTGTGTATTTGGACCCTAATTGTTCAAAAAGTTTGAATTTGAACCCTCCAGGCGCTGCAAAGCTATCTCTATATTAATTTTGGCAAAAATTGAGTAGATTTCTACAACCTGTTTTAATTCCTTCTTAATTTGTTGCGTGTTATAACTAGTAACGTCATGACATTTGCACATATAAGGTCAAGACTTCCGACGAACATTTCTCTGAGTACAACATAACTGTTTATCTGCAGCAGAGGTTGTAGTCAACACTGAAAATATGTCCAAACTTCGAGCCGATTACCTAAAATGTTCAGGGCGTGAAGTGGCTCATTTGCATTTAAAGGGCCAGCATCAAAACAACCTTTCTGGTGTCATTACTCAGAAATAGGGTTGAAGATGGACCTGTGGAGTTGAATTATTGAAGAATTCAGACCCAAGCATAGCATTTACAGGTTATGTAGACCACAGGGAAATGTTTTAAAATGCATAATTCCATGTAAAAAAGCAAAATATCACTTTATCAAACAATATCATTTTGATCCTTTAAGGAATCAAAAATGCTTCAGGACAGTTCTACTTCCTGTTGGTGTTCAGCTAGGGTTGCCAACTCCCTGGAAAAAAGAAAAAAAAAAAAAAAAGAGGCAGCTCATTGGCAGGGCTGGCAGACCCAACTGCCTCCCGGTGGTGATGAATTTATGTAGCCTTTTTTGTGTGTGCGAAACAATTTTTAAACTTTTTGATTGAAACCTGAATTTGATCAGATGCATGTTTTGAGTGATATGAATACATGGAAAACAATGTATTATTTAATAATGTATTTTGTAGTGCAAAATGACAAAATTAACAGAATACAATAAATATATTTCTTAGACCAGGGTGTCCAAATCTGATCCTTGATGTTATTGATGATATTTCCCTCTTCCAGCACACCTGGTTCAATTAATGATCAGTTCATCATCATGCTCTGCAGAAGCCTGATAATGATGTAATGGCTTCCAGGTGTGATGAAGAGGGAAATATCTAAAACATGTAGGATACCGGCCCTCGAGGACTGGAGTTGGACACCCCTGTCTTAGACCTACCCTGTTTAAGTTCACAGAATAAAAATAATTTTCTAACGGAACTCTTAACTTCAAGTAGAATAAAATAAGTGTCTTTCTTTCACAGATGTCAGTCCTGCTTAACTTAACATTGTATAAAATAATAGAAAATAATAGAAAGCAGAACATTCTTATAAGAGTGCACATTTAGTGCAATAAGAAAAGTGCAAACAGAAAGTTTGTGGAAACTTGTAAACATAACACTTGGTGCCTCAAAGGCCATGACTGTTCAGTTGTAGCAAATAATAATAATAAAAAATATTGAACACAAAATCTCAATGCTACATAAAGTGGAAACAGCCTATTTCTTCCATTTGTATTTTGTCTGAGCTCTAGCTGCAGCAACTGGTTTCTTGTCTTACAGAGTTGCAGAGTAAAACTGAGCAAGACATTTTATAATTGAGAGTGATAATGAGCTCACTTCTAATGAGGACAAAGGATACAACAGCCTGGGTGTTGGGGAGGTCAGCTGTCTGAAGAACTTCCATCCACCTCCCTGCTGTTCCCACGCAACTGCTCGAAGCCCGTACTGTCGGCAGTGTCCGTGTCACCCATGCTAGTTTGTTGTCAACGCTTGTCTTCCGTTAGCTTCCTTCCGATGAACAGTACCTCGACCAATGAAATGAGCCAGATTCTGTGTTGTCATCTGGTGTATGTGTGTGCTGTCAGCTCACAGGTCGCAGAGCAGGAGAGGGGAGGGACTAAGTTTACCGTACATTTTTATTTAAAGCAGCCTGTCTTTCATTTACTCCACTGACATTTTACAGACTATTTTTGATTCTCACAGTAATACAGGACAAAGTGTGTCCCTTTTCAGCTCAGTACGGGATGTGTACTTTTGTTTCTAAATTCGGGATGATTCCGTTTTTCAAGGGACGGTTGGCAACCCTATGTTCAGCCAACGGATGAAGACGGCAGAAGACTGTACATTAGCCACATGAATGTATGCTCATTACTAACTCTAACCCTGCTTTCAAGAAGCTAGTTTGTGTGATCCCTGTGATCAGCAATAACAAGGTAAGCCTACGTTTCAATGACTAGTCAGAATTCTTTATCAGTTGCGGCTTTATCTACGGATTCAAACATCGTAGACCGTAGCGTTACTGAACAATTCGTCCACATGTACTCCGGGGTACAAATTTATGTGTGTCCCAAGGCTCTCCTATCTCTTGTATTGGGGGGGGTGGTGGTATTATTTGACTTTCTGAGTGGGTCCGAGGGGGTGGGTTCTACTGGGGGTTCACTGACCATTTATGACAAGAGTCTGTATGTAACTCAAAAGTAATACAGAAGTCATATAATGCATTAAAATTCTGAGACAGTAATATTGGGGTGCCAGTAATGGGGCCCAGTATTTGTGGGGGGCCCATAGAGCAGTAGAGGGGGGCCAGTGGATACAGAAGTTGTGAAAATTCACTGTATCGTAAGTTATGTTGTTTATGGACTGCACCCCCATGTACATACACTCCCACCCCCCCACCCCGCTGAGTGTCAACACAGTGAGATAAAATGGATAAGAGTGTGCACAACCTGCCCGACCGATTTGCCAAATATTACCTGTGCTGATGTTGCAGTGTTCATTGAAGAAACCTCCATAACCAAAAGGAACAAAATCATTCATTCATTCATTATCTTTATCCTCACTAGGGTCACAGGGGTCACTTGGAGCCAATCCCAGCTACTTATGGGCAAAGGCAAGGTACACCCTGGACATGTCGGCAGTTCATCGCAGGGCTGAAAACATGGAGACAAACAATCACTTTCACATTTACACCTATGGGCAATTTAGATTAACCAATTAACCTATCAGTGCATGTCTTTGGATGGTGGGAGGAAGCCGGAGTACCCAGAGAGAACCCACGCAGACACGGGGAGAACACGCAAACTCCACACAGAAAGGTCCCACATCCATTAACTGGTGTTGGAATTGAACCCAGGAGGAGCTGTGAGGCACGAGTGCTAACCACTGCACCACCGTGTCGCCTGGAACAAAATCAATAAAGGGTAAAATTTTTTCCATGAGGAAGTTGTCCATAAATATCAAGGTACGTAGAGAGCGATCAGGCTGTTACTGAACTGCTGGCAATAATGACAAGTCATTAGCACGTTTACTTAGACACAATTTATGTTTAATCTACAGTCAAACTTACTAAAGCATAATAGTCTGCTTTGAATTAAGCATTATGGCATCAATTTGTTCTGTTTAGGGTTGCCCAAGTGGCTGTCCTCTATGTAGCGACAGTAATGTTAGCCAAATGCTATCATCAGTTAACCTTTTTAGGTAACGTTTGTGTTTATGTATGCCTAACCTCACTGTCCACAGGCAAAGAATGAAAAGACAGATACGGCTGCTTTTGGGCAGAGCAAGAACAACCTGGAACACTACAAAAACTCTTGTTCTTTGCTTGCCCTGATAGGCAAGGAAATAGAATTCTATGACGATTACAAATTTCCAGTCAAAAATACGGAAGTTGTGAAAAAGGTCTTTTGCAGTTTGGAAGTAATTTGCATAACACTTTTAGTTAGGTAGGTAGGTGAATCAGTAGGTAGAAGCATCAGTAGATCAGTAGTTATGCTGCCTTCATGTGCTATCAGGATCCTTTCAACATGTGAATTTGAAATTACAAGTGTGTTGTATTGAAATGCTCCTGTTGTGGTAGCAAAATGAAAAATGGCTGACACACAATTTATCTTTATTTCTTGCAAATTATATATGCTATAAATGTGCAAAATCAACAGCAACCATGTTGAAAAGGTCAAAGGTTATTTTATCTTGGCAGCTAAATGTATCAAAACTTTTTCCCAGGTCTCCAGTGGAAAATCTGAGGGGGTGTTCATATGTAATTTCAAAACAAGGTTGTTACTGGTATTTATCATAATTCCCATAGCATGTGAAGGCAGCATTAGATAGATAATTAAGTAGGAAACTCAGGGTCCCAGTCCCAATTCACCCCTTAGCCCTCCCCCTTACTCCTACCCCTTTGCCCCTGCACTTCGCACTAAACCTTGAAACAGACTTGCAAAGGTTAGGAGTTGAAACATTCCCCTTTGAAATGGGACAACCCTTCAAGACCTGTTATGTCATCAGCAGTCATCGATGAGTGACAGTTATCGATATAAACAGATACGGCAACTTTGTTTCTGAAAGAATTTACTGTGGTGTCGGTAACTATAACCATCACTGTTCCATGGGCTTTGGTCATCTTCTTGCAGCTGTTAACTATAAACCGCAGAAATGCGATCTATAACACATTGAAACTGTATTAACCTCCTACGACCCAGGAAATGTCAGGAAAGTACAAGCTTTTTTAGTTTTTTTTATTAAATAAGTGCCTATATTGGAAACATCGTGATGCAACAGTTTTTTCAGATGCAGTTTTTAAAATTTTTATGGAATGTCCTTTGTGGTGGACAGTTTTCTTTTCTTTTTTTTTGTATGAAGTTGTGAAACTCTTGTCCACAAATGTGGACAGAAAACCCATAGCTGGGTCTTAAGAGGCTAAAGGTTAGATCAAATGATTAAATTGTTTCCAAAGAAAATTTGTACATTTGTGTGTTTCTTTCATCACACTGCTGCACTTTTTGGCTCCATCTTACTGATGATTCGAACAGAATTACGGGAATTTTCTCCTATCCCTCTGTTTGTAGTGTGGTCCTGACAAATCTGTTTCGAGGGTTACACAGCCCTCCGCCTTAACCCCTCCCCTCCGTCTAATTGAGATTCGGGACAACACTACCCCTTAACATGTACGCGCAAAACAGAGGGGGAGGGGTAAGGGCCAAGGGGTGAACTGGAATTGGGCCAGGGATTTCCGCTTATGGTGAAACACTGAACAGACGCATGTTCACCATGCTCTGTTGCTTTACTGTTAAAGTCTGAACATTAACAGTTCATACTGAGATTCTGAATATGGGATGAATCACAGAGGACTGAATGTTAGTAACCACAGGTCAACAAGAAACCACAAACTAACCAAAAGGATTTTGTGGCTTCGGTTTATTGTCTGAATCAAATGCATTTTGAGTTTTGATGACGCTGGAAGGTTTTCAAACCATACAGTCCAATTAAACAGAAGCATGTGTGCATACAGACACAATCCACATAAAAAATATCAAAATACCACAACATGAGCAATTCAGTCAACATGAATGTTCATATATAAAGAAAAGGCAAAAAACTAGACTTACTCTCCACAGCAGTGACAGGCCAGGCTGCAGCACAGGTAGCTTCATTCGTGTATTTAAACATTTATTTACTGAAATTTTTAGTCTTCAAGTATTGATTTAAAAAATATATATATATTTAAAAAAATTCTTACTAGATGTTTCTGCAGCCTCATGCAGTGTTTTTCTAATAATTTGAAAATACTGTTATCATTGAGCCTGTTTACATTCACACCAAAGTGACCATATAAACAGGATAATCTGATCTGTTTTATCAGATAACCGCAGTAATCTGATTATGAGAAATTAGATTAACACACCTGGATTTCTCCCCAATACTCCAATGTCTTCCTGCATGTGTACAGGTTAATCTGATCTATTTCAGTCTTTTACGTCTGCACATTTATGAACACAATTAAAATCGTAGAGAACAGAAGTTACACAGGCAAACATGAGCAGAAGACAGGAAGTTTGATTCTAACATCACTACATACGTACGCACTTTGAAAGAAATCCGATAATGGACTGGAGCATCTAAACCAAGGTTTTTTTCAATTATCGCATTTCTTAAGTGCATGTAAATGCGTTAGATCTTATTATTACAATTACCTGATTACTCCCAGTTATCTGACTTTTATGGTTGCCACAGTCTGCCTTACTGTCCCTGTGATGATTTCCATCCTTTATCTCTTCTTTCTTTTATTACTTTCTTCGTAGAGGTCACGTGACTCCAGAAAAGACGTCAGGCTGACCCCCCCCCCCCCCCCCCCCCCCCCCCAGACTGTTCTGCAGAGGTAGCCCCAGGGCTCCAATAATGCTATAGATATCCAATTGATCAATTCAATGTCACATTTAAAGTTGAGTTTTGCAAATGCCTCAGCTATCACCAAGACGTCCAGACCGCTACTGGGGAAACAGAGGAGATTTATGGGCTTTAGAGCAGAATGGATTACTGAGCAGTAAATCACAACCTATAACGGGATATAAAAAGGGCTGAAGAACACACACTTGGCTGCTGATGTCTGAGGGTGTCCACTACAAACAAAGCATTTTATACAAGTCTGAAAATTATACTTGTTAATTTACATGTACATCTTAAGTCACATTAAGAAGAAAGTCACAGGATGTTAAAGGGAATAAAAAAAAAAGTCTGAGAAAAAAGTCCAGACTTGGTTAAAGATACCAACTGCATACTTTCACCAACAGATGAAAGTTTGTACTGTCGATCATATTATTTAAATGAGGCATTAATAACCTTCAGGTAATAATTTGTTAGAATTAATTAATTGCTACCTTTATAAAAGTCGGGTATTGTGGACACCCTGTATTTGTCTTATTTATCTGTGGTTAAATTCATAGAACACCTTAAATGTCACCAGTTAACCCTCTTTAAGATGTCTACTTATCAGTTAAATTTAACACTTTATCAAGATATTTTTGAGATAATTTTCACTCAAATTTAACTCACTTTGACCAAGACTTTAAAACATAGAAGAATGATATATTAAGATTAGTTTCACACACGGAAATTTAACTCATCACAAGAACATGCAGGAACACACCACACACTGCAGACTAGGCGCAGTGGGCATGCCAGTCTGTTGAATCAAACCGGCAACCCCCATAGTTATAAGCCGACTCTACTGCCCTCTAGGCCACGGCTGCTCTTGACAATAGTTTATCAAATGTTTGTGACTTTTAGGGCTCCACAAAGTCATGAATAACAACCCCTGATGATTTACATTTAGAAAATGTAACTGTTAAAGGACCTGTAAACAGAATGTGAATTTAGGTGATAAATATATTAATCAATATGGGGAAAAAAATTGTGATATGTTTTTACCATGACACCCATGCATGTTGGTCTTAGAATTAATGCACTTTTAAATACATTTAATATACTATTTCTTACACATTAAGCTTTTTTTTATCCACTGCCAAAATCACAAACTACACATAACTGACTTCCCTTTTCCCTTTTTTGTTTTTTATAACAAGAAATAATCAGCACTTCTACTTCTGGTTTTAACAAGACAACCATCTGGCTTAAAACTAACACAAAAAAAAAAGAAGAAAGAAAGAAAGAAAAGAAAAACTGCTGAGGAAGCAATGGCCTGGTCCATAAAGGGTTAACCCCAAACACTCATTGTTCAGACTCAGTGGGGCATGTGGCCTCATTCAGCTACCTGAAATGCCCCCACCACACCCCGAAACTACCCACAGCCCCATGACAGGCAAGTCACTGTATTCATTAATTATCAACTCCATTTTTCACCGCAAAACTGTAAACAAGATGGGGAAATGAGGAGCTGGAGAGCGATTAGCAACATAAAGGAGGCTGAGGGAATGAGATAGGACGGGAAGGGGATGAAAAGGGAGCACGAGTCAAAAGACGAGGAAATAAGGTGAATAAAAACACCGAGGGGCTGAGGGGACAACCGAACCAGGGGAAAGTAAAGGCAAAGTGACACGTTTTGTGCGAGGTTTGTGTTTTTTTCTCGTGCGAGGGATGTTGCGGAGGCATCCCAGTGCCTGTTCCCCTCCTAATTATTCCAATTATCATGGCACACTATGAAAACGTGATTAATAACACAGAGGATATTGTTGTGGCAATTAGCCATATGGTGGTGGGACTCTGCTCTGTCACGATTTTGCCATTAGCATCTACTTATGTTTGTCAGAGGCGTGCAGCCATGACAAGCTCAAGTTGTGCTCACCTTGCACTTCCCACAGAGAGGCTCATGCTGGGGGGGTGGGGGTGGTAGTGGGTGAGTGGGGGGGGTATTCCTCCTGGCTTCTCGCCTGACAGAATTTTTTATGTGGCATCCGGTCGGACTGGGGACAAAATGTCACCCGGCGTCTGGGACAGCCCATCAAACTCTGGAGCTCCTGGGAAATGGGGGGAGGGGGAGGGAGGAGGAGGCGCAAGACAAGAAGAATTATTTATGCTTGTGTTATTCAAACACAAACTGAACGTATTGATGCATGCTACGGATGCACACAATATTGTTTTAGCATCGCTACCTTGACGTGCATATGCGCAGTAGTCATGTTGCAGAACAGTAAATGAAAATAAACTCCAACATGTCAGAGAAAAATATTGTCACGTCCTTCAATAATGTCAGTGTAATAGAACACAATTTACTCTGATTTAAGGGTTCTCAGATACAGTTTGTTATTAATGAGTAGGGCTGGACCTTAAAAAAATGCAATTAGAGCTCCGGTTACAGACAGTGTTGGGAGTAATGTTTTACAAAAGTAATGCATTACAGTAACAGATTACTTTTTTTGCTGAAACGCAGTATTGTAAGGTATTACTAATCATTCATTCATCTTCTGAACCTCTGTCCTCGAGAGGGTCACATAGGTGCTGGAGCCTATCGCAGCTACCATTGGGCGAAGGCAGGTGTCACCAGTTCATCACAGGGATGACATTTAGAAATGAACAACCAAACACTCACATTCACACCTGTGAGTAATTTTACATTTACCAATTGACCTATTAATGGATGTCTTTGGATGGTGGGGGGACGCCGGAGTACCTGGAGAGGACCCATGCCAACAGGGAAAGAACATACAAACTCCACACAGAAAGGTCCACCTGTCAGCTGGTGTTGGAATTGAACCCAGAACCTCCTTGTTGTGAGACAACAATGCTAACCACTGCACCACCATGTTGCTGCATTACTAATAAATCTTCAGTAATATTTCATGCAGTACATGTTCAATAGCATTTGCATTAACAACACACTTTTCACCTATAATTTAATTGCTCAAATGAACGAAAACAAAACAGTAAGACCACAAGACCTTAAGGAATCAATAGATAGATAGATAGATAGATAGATAGATAGATAGATAGATAGATAGATAGATAGATAGATACTTGATTAATCCCAAGGGAAATTCAAGTATTTGACAACTTTAAATACAGCACAAGACAAAAAACAGACCAAAACAAAACAGTGGGTTAGTAACCAGGTTGACATTAAGGTTAGTATATATACTCTAAAAGACACTTGCTAAACAATTACTTCTAAAAGAGCTTCCTGTACAATACTGTAAATAAAGACTTCTGGTTGTATTTACACATTTCAGGGCAGTGATATAAAAGGCAGTGGCAGCTGCTCGTCTTTCAGACAGGGGAGCTCATTGTTGGCTTACATCAAAAAAAATTGTCAAATTATTTAAACAGAAATTCGGCCCTCCGTTCCTTTTTAAGAAAATGCTCAGTGACCTTATCTTATCAAGTAGGCGTCTCTCCCAGGGACTGGACCAGTGTCCTCTTAAGCAGAGCTAGGCTGCTTAGATTGCTTTGGCCCATTGTGTTGTGGGTGTAAGACTTCAGCCTTTTTAAACTACAGATGCTCCTTTCACTCCAACCTAGCCGACAGTATGATTGATTTAACTATCTACAAAACGATATTAAACTTGAACAAGAAATTATTAAATTATGTAACTGAAACAAGAAAACACTGAAATGATGTTAAACTGAAACAAGGAAGTCCAATGAGTGTGTTTTATTTACAGTGCAAGAAATGAACAAGTAATTTCATAGTGGTTTCTCTGATTTTACAGCAGAATGTGCGACGGTATTAAAATGAACTGTCAGTGAAGGAGCAGATCTGAAAACAGCCGTCAATCAAACGGGATTCAGCCTTTCGACTGATCATCCAATCAGCACGTGGGATTCTGGCGTCCAGCCCGGCCAAGCTCCGCCCACAGCTCCATTCACCCCCAGTGACGCCCAGCGTCACTGCGGGACAACATTGTGGCATCTATCCAATTACCGTCCAGTTTTGAGGCAATGAAAAAAAACTGTTCCACTCAGTCCCATTGAAGTGCATGGACACTGAGCATCTACAGACAAATGCACTGAGCAGAGATCGAATGAGAAAACAGCACAACGGGAATGTATGAGAAGTGAACAACATTGAGTCTGTTGATTTGTGATAAAGCTGATTCTGAATGAACTTGTCTGTGAGATGAACGTGTTCTAACACATTTGTAGTCAATGAAATGTCAACACAACTGTACATATTTAACCATTTAATTTTCGTAATTTTAGGGGAAGCTGAGCTTCCCTTGCAGTCTATGGGAAATCGCCTCTAATAAAGGGAAACAGTGATATAAAATGTAGCAGTGATTTAAGTGTAACAGTTATTTAAGTGATCTACGGTGGTTCAAAAAGTAAGTGTAGTCCAACTACATAAGTTGCTTGGATATTTTAAAGTCTCTTCATATCAGTCCTATTGTGGTCATGTCTGAGACTGAGACCGAGACCAATCAAAATCAAAACGTTTTGATTTTGATACAGTTTGTAAGTAACTTGCAAAACACTGGTTAAAGATAACTGACATGAACAAATAACCACCCAGAATTCTTCCAACTTTTAAAGGCCAGTATAAAAACAATAGCTTGGAGTATAAGAAAAGCCAACAGCCCCTCACCCCCTCCACTTCAAGTCAGTCATTCTGGTGACGCATCATTTGTCATTTCCTTGCTCAGGATATGTACAGTCAGTCCAGCTTAGATTTACAAGGCTGACAATTAATACTGAACAAACAAGAACTCAAACTATGAATTATGAAAGAGCTGCAGCATCTGAAACCGACCACAATGAACATTTGAAAGATAAACAGTACCACAGTGCTTCAGTTTCAGCTTCACAGTTTGTCACGTCTTTTATATATTAGGATTGTCTCTCTCAACTCACAATATATTTTTTATTAGTACGTTTCTTCTTTTGTTTTTTTTAATCAATTAGTAGAAATTTCAGGCAAACCCATTTGAATTCCAGGCGACCCCACATGGGGTCCTGACCCCAAGGTTAAAAAACACTGACTTAGATCAGTGCTCATCGTGGCTTATGAAATGTAACAAAGTGTATAATATGCCAAAGAGGGCATGTTCTATTCAGACATGAGCACAGATGAACATGTTCTACATTGCAGGAATGCTTTGAGTCAGAACTAGTAGCTCAGACACATACATGTCCTTTCAATGAATAATTGCTCTCTCATTACGTATAGAATTTCAATATATGACTTATTGCTGTATCTTGATAACTTGAGCCAACCATCACTTTTGACTTATTCATTATTTTTTTGTGACTGAAAGTAGGTAAAGTTTAACTACTTTTATTCTGGAAGCATTTTGCTTGTAGACCAGTGTAATTGTTAAAAAAAAAAAAAAGGTTTAACTATGAGTAATTATTAATTTTATTTACATTTCTTTCAGTTTCTTTGCTCAGAACCACAATAAGTTTTTAAAATGTAGGACAATAATAATAGGAAATAATTTTGCAATCATTGTTTTATCGTCCTGTCGTACCTTAAATCAGCCTTGTGTGTGTAATAGTGTTACACTAACATACATGTGCACACATGAACACACACACAGACACCGACATACAAACACACTCCAGGTCATGACCAGTCAAACGAGTCAAGTCGACTCTAAGTCAGACTCCACGGTAAGCAATTTTTACAGCGAGAGCCCCTTGTTAAGACCTGTTGGTATTCTCCAGATGGCAATAAAAATGCATGAGGTCTGCTGGAACCGTGGAGAAGAGCTCAGCCACTTAAGCAGCAAAAACAAAACCTCAGAGAGAAAAAAAAAAGCAGGTAGTGTGTCGCCAAACTGATACTCCAAGGACTGAGGAGGGAGCTTCAGATGAGTGCAGCGCCACTCCGGCGGCTGGTGTGCACTTCCACAACTGAAGATGTGCATCTTGTTATCCATCTTATCAACTGAAGATGCATCATCTTATTATGCCACACAAGCTGCCATTTTACTGTCAAGAGTAATGCTCGCTGGATGTTTGAATATCATTTCAAAGACGCCAAAGTCATGGTGATGAACAGGGCGCAGTGTCGCTAACTTTGCACGGTAATGAATTAGATTGGTTTGAAAGTAAGTTAGCCTCCGTTTGAAAGGAGTGACACCTTTAATTAAAACAAAATGAGTGACTAGAAAAACAAACTTTAAAACTTTATTAAAAATAGAACTACAATGACTCAAGGACAAAAATCAGAATACTTCTTCAAACTATTCCAAAAATCACACATCTGAATATTCAGTTCATTTTTGGTTTGTTACATAGGGAAAACACGTCCAAAACTCATTAGGTAAAAAAAAGTTTACAGGGTATTCATACCATTAATACATAAAAGTTTTTGAATGCTCAGTTCTTCTGACATGATCCCTCCTGAATCAGATGAAAACTGGGTACGGATTCAGTATAGAGCTGTAACTGCTGATTATTTTTCTGTTAATTAAACTATTGGTTATTTTCTTTGATTCTATTACTTGAATGAATCTGAATAGGCAAAAAAAAAAAAAAAAAGTAAAAATGTGAAACAGCCATGTCTGAAAATGACAAACAACTTGTCCTTTATTCCAGAACCAGCTGAAACAACCACAAGTACGAAAGTAAAAGGATATATATATATATAAAAATAAAAAAAAAATCTATATAGAAATAACAACAACAGTAAAAAAGTATATATAAAAATATCTACAGATATAAACAACAAAGTCAAATGACGTCTACAAACAATATGTGCACTGTAGTCTTCAACACATTTGGATCCATCTTATTAACAACTTAAGATGGAACTCACAAACAACTGAAAAAAATAAAGACAAATATTTGTAATGTTTGTGTGAAAGAGTAAAAGTTTAAAGCAGTAAGTGATGGTTCCAATGTAGAAAAGTGAACATGTAGACATTTTCTGCCTTTTTGTCCTCGTCTCTTCTGAGCTACATCACATGCTGTTTGTGTTAATCCTGGCATCCTGTGCGTCACAATAAGCGTCCATGTGAAACACAACAGCGGAACCAATGTTTAGCAGCAGCGAAATTATAGAAATGAAGCTTAGACTGAGGAAAATTTTATTTATTTTTTTTTTTTTAATTGATTTGAGTCAATTCAGTTCATATTGTGATTCCATAAGTACTGCAATTTGATTCTGAGATTTATTCCATTTTGGTGACAACAGACCACGTCAAAAATCAAATATTAATCAAGACTGTGGTCCTTTTAAAAACCATGCATAGCACATCTTTGAGTTTTACTTCAGGAGCATCAAACTGTAACTTTTGGAAATAAAATATATTATGAAGTTCTGATAAATTGCGCACAAATGTGACCCATAAAATGCTGGTAAAAGGTGGAGCTCAGAACCTAAATGTCACAGTAGCACCTCTTATAAATATAATAAAACAGGCATTTCCTCTTTTATGAAGATAAATTGTGCATTAGATTCACATCACAACAGACTCCGTGAATCACAATAAGTAAGAGAATTATTTTATCATGATCACATATCCTCAGATTTACTAGTGTGTCTTTACTGTGCATGTACAGTTGGTTTATGAACAGTTACTGTACATCACATGCAGTTGTACACCAAATATATCATCATAAAAAAGTGCTTCTGACATACATAAAGTTACTTTTTCCACACTTTAAAAAATAGTGATGTGTAATCTATACTGACAGATGGGATCTACCTAAAACATATGTTTAACTTTTCTGTACTATACTTTCACAATACATCACTACATCACATGTGACTCCTGTATGTCTAATTTTCATTTATATATGGGTAGAGGAGTGCAGCTGAAGAGGAGGAATATGGGACTTTTCATAGCTATAATTAAAACAGCTAGATAGATTCAGTAATTGAATGAAAAATCAAGATCTGAGCAACATCTGTGCCAACCACATAAATCATTTCAACGAGAGGCTTGAAATGCCATAAAACCCCTGTGACTAGGAGTCAGAGAGTCTGTCAAATGCATCTCAGGGCAGCACATGAATGACAAGATAACAGACATTAGATATGCCACTTTAATTCACTATTTTAAATAAACGGGTTGGATAAAAACAAGCCGAGCTCATGACCAGAATGTCACTTGCTTGCTTAAGAGACGTGAATAAAATGCTGTTATAGAAAGACTCACATGATGTAGTTTCATTTTTATCGTTGACAATAAATATGCATTTTTTTTATTTTTGCGAAAGAACAGCCTCATAAGTACTCAAACGCTGATGGAAAAAAGCCGGGGGCAACAAATCTGTATGTTACAGCGCAGACATTCACACCACTTCAGCCAAAACCACATCAAAACTAAAGGGAAAGGTCATTGTTGTTTGCATTTATTTCCTGTGCAGGTGCAACAAAACAACAGTGATCATGACATAAAACCACAAACTGTCAAAAGTTGGTGAAAAGTGTATTGTGGAAGAGTGTAATGAAGCTCTGCAACTGCCACAGGATGTAGAGGTGTGATTTTGATACTTCTACGAAACTGGGTTCATTTTGGTACCTGGCACTTTGACAGTTTTTTTAGACCCAATAATAAAAGACAAATTTAGATATATTTCCCCCCAGGATGTACCTAATGATGACCTCAGATAAATACAAAAAAATATGCTCTTGCTCTGAGCCATCCCAAAATTAGGGAATTTTTAACAAAATACTGGGGCCAAAAATAGGACCAAAATTGGGACAGGAAAAAATACCTAGATGTCAGTGGATTTGAGCTGGAAAAAATGGCTTGAAATGGTCTTATATACTGCTATAAATAAAGACATTGTGTTAAATTTATCGATCCTAGTGGTTTTTCTAATCCAGACATGCAGGTTTTTCATGAATCTCAGTCTCATTCCAGGTTTTGTGTGTAACCCATCATGTCCACTTGTGTTACATACAGAACCTGCCCATTTAAACACAAATAAATCGTGAATGATTTTGCAACAGCAGTCATTTTTGTGGAACACTCTGCCTTGCATAATTAGTTCAACTCCCAAAATATACCTGTGAGAGAATAAAAAGATATTTAAAAAAAATAGTAGCACATAATTTTCGTGTCCTTTTGACTGTGTTACATGCAGATTCTTGTATTAAAAACAATGTAAAATAATATAAAAATGCATTTTATCTGAAAAATAGTTTCTCTTTCATCTCAATAAGTATTTATTTTTAAAATAGAGCCAAAGGGCTTGCAAACTTGCTTTAAAACAGTAGTCTACATCTTTTTTGAATTTTTAGCCCCCATGTCCTGTTTTTCGGGACCAGTTTCATAGAAGCACCCATTAAGCACCCATTATTATTTTGACCCGGAAGCAGCAAGACCCTTTTCATCTGCGCATTTACATGATCAGCTGCCTGTTTTTGGTAACCCAGTAGATCCAGCTGACTGACTATCAGTTCTCACCGATTCATTCAGGACTGATGTTTTAGGCAGAGGGCCATTTCAGATTAGTTCACAGATTTCACATTCCCCAAAAAGGAAGATGGCAGAAGCTTTCATCATCATTATTTTCACAGAACATTAGTGCTTGGGAAAAAGATAAAGCAGACTTGGCTTATCTACTGAAAAAAACAAAAACAAAAACAAAACAAAACAAAACAATGCCCTTTACTGCTTTTGTGCCATGAAGAGGCTAGAAGCAACAGTCTTTACTGTTGTTGTTGAACGGCCATTGAATCCTTAAAGGTTAGGTTTGAAACACTAGGTGAAGTAAGAGCCAGATTTGGAGTGCTGCTCAATTTCCAAAAAACTGGATGATCAGGAATTGTGCAACCAGTGTGACAACCTCTGGAGGTCATTAAGCACTGGAGATGAAAGGGGGGGGGGGGGGCTTATTTCAGGAAAATTTTCAGATTCAACTTTAGCCCTGATTTTCTGATGCAACAACATGTTCTAAGCACTCCTGTGTAATATTTTTTGAAATTTTTATCCAAAAACACCCCCTACCCCCGAAAATTACTTTTTCAACCCTGAAAACATGGGGTTTTTGGCAACTTTCAAACCTTCTTCACTTTTGATAAAGTACAATGTGTCAGTCTGCTCATGCTGGGCCCTTAAATGTTTTTTTGTGAGACATGTCATGTCTTCAAAGTGCTTTGCACTACGAAAGGTGTAGAGTCAAGGTCAAATTATAGGTCAAAGGTCACCCAAATGGTCAAAAATGCATATTTGATGGAATGAAGCTGTTAATGTGGGTTCTTCCAAATGTTGGGCTCAGGTTCTCTCCTCAGAACACATCTATTGACCACGAACAACTTCCATTCAATAAGACACATTAAACAGAATTATTTACTCAAATAATCCATATAGACATGACAAAAAGACCAACGGTAGTTTCACATGACTTTGACATTTACATGTATATGTCCTGTTGCGTGCGGGTGACACAGTACAAAGTACTCTTACGATACAATATGGCACTTACAAGATCATTAATTGGCCCATCATGAACATATTTATACACTGCACTGGACAAAAGAGTGGAGAAGCTGTGAAAGTTGCAATTTTCAGAGTTAAAAAAGTTATTTTCAGGGTAGGGGGGGTTTTGGATGAAAATTTCAAAAAAATTACACAGGAGTGCTTAGAACATGTTGTTGCATCAGAAAATCAGAGCTAATGTGGCATTTGATATTAAGCCCGCCCCCCCTCCCCGGCATGAAAGTGACATTGATGGATAGGAGCTGGCTGTGGAGGTCAAAAACTTGCCAAACTTGCCTTTTGATGACACAGCTGTGCTTGAGTGTTTCACTTTCATCCAAAAAAGACATTTGGAGGAACTGTATCCCAATCTGTGGGTCGCCCTGAGAATCGCCTGCACTGTGGCCTCAGCAGAGAAGTTTCTCAAAGCTGAAGCTCATCAAGACCTACCTAAGGACATCCATGGGACAGGATCACCTCACTGGTCTTGCAATAACCATGAGATGGGCAAGCAGCTGTCATATGAGGACAGGTAAAAAAGCCAGGAAGCAGACATTTCAAGGACAATTCACTGTGACTGTTACTGTGAATAAACTGTGTTATTATTTCTGTGATTAAGTATATTAGGTGTTATGCTGATAAGTGTGAGACTGTGATGTTAAATAAGCATTATTTTAAAGGGATCATACTTATCTAAACCCACTTTTATTAGTCTTTGGTTCATTTATTTGTGTATTTGGACCCTAATAGTTCATAAAGTTTGAATTTGAACCCTCCAGGTGCTGCAAAGCTATCTTTATATTCATTTTGGCAAAAGTCGAGTAGATTTCTACAACCCGTTTTAATTCCTGCTTAATTTGTTACATCTATAACTAGTTACGTCACGACATTTGCACATATAAGGTCAAGACTTCCGATGAACTTTTCTCTGAATACACCATAACTGTTTGTCAGCAGCAGCAGTTGTAGTCCATACTGAAAATATGTCCAAACTTTCAGCCGATTACCTAAAATGTTCAGCTGTTGGTTGAACGGGACAGAGCAGCAAAGCCAACAACCTGGAGGGGGTGGGGCCTGAAGTGGGTCATTTACATTTAAAGGGCCAGTGCTCAAAACAACTTATCTGGTGTCATTACCCAGAAATATATTTGAAGATGGACCTGTGGAGTTGAATTAATGAAGAATTCAGACCCAAGCATAGCATTTACAGTTTATGTAGACCACAGTGAAATGTTTAAAAATGCATAATTCCATTTTAAAAAGAAAAACATCACTCCTTTAAGTATTGGTTCAATTTCATTGTTGCACTTTAAATAGATGTTGGTTTGTTGTATTTTCTTATTTAAAGTAAACAATTTTTAAATTCTCTCGAAATCTGTTTTATTTATTGATGTATAGAGGATTATTGTTTTCCTTGTAATTATAATTATTTTTTTTTTATCAGTTTAGCTCACCTTAGTCGTTAAAGATGTTTAATTTTAACTGGAGCTTGTTGTGCTCATGAAGTGTAATAGATTGTGGCATCATAGTAGACCATTTAAAGGGTTAGGGACCTCTTCATCGTGGTTTGACAAACTCTGCCAGTGGTTGGATCCAAACAAATGTAAGGGCCTTCCATATCACTCATAAAGTTGAGTTCTAATAAAGATGAGTTCTGATTGGAGCTCTTCTCAACTCATGCAGCCTTCTCTGCTTTCCAGTTGGCTCTTGTTCTCAAGTTATCAAGTGGATGTCCTTTCAACTCCTCCCTCTCCCTCTTTCTTCTGACTGGATCTCATCTCTGGCCAACCTATTCATCTAGTTTTTATTTGCTGATGAACGTGTCACTACATTAATCAGTCTTTTTTGCTCCTGCGAATCACTTTTTATTTAGTTACTGTTTCATTTTAACACTGGTCCCAACCCTAAGTTTGGACAGACAGCGCAAATAAGAAGTTTACAATTATATCTGTGAATAATTTCCAGTTAGAAACACCTCATCCACACTTGAATAACAGCAGAAAAAGTGTTTGAATTGCTGAACACTATGGCGTCAGAGTCAAGGTGACTTTTGACCTCTTGGATATGAAATATCATTACTTCATAGTTTAACAAATTACACATTTAAGAAAAATCTATCATGATCACTGAATGATTATGACAGGTTTTATGAGACAATAGTGACCTCCATATTCTGCACAGTTAATTATTCAGTCCCAGTGGATGTTTCTGCTGATTTGAAGAATTTCCCTCAGTACATTCCTTCAGTATTTTAATCACAAAAAACTGTAAA